>NC_036838.1:3769598-3875117 GCF_002910315.2 Salvelinus sp. IW2-2015 | reverse complement strand
AAAATAAATAGAATGCAGCTAAGCACAGTCAAAATCCTAGAGGAAAACCTGGTTCAATCTGCTTTCCACCAAACACTGGGAAATGAATTCACCTTTCAGCTGGACAATAACCTAAACACAAGGCCAAATCTACACTGATTACCAAGAAAATGGTAAATGTTCCTGAGTGACCGAGTTACAGTTTTGACTTAAATCTGCTTCAAACTCTACGGCAAGACTTGAAAATGGCTGTAAATTTGCAAAGATTTTGAAAAGCATGTTTTCACTTTGTCATTATGGGGTATTGTGTGTAGATGGGTGTGAAAAAAAACATAYATTTAATGCATTTTGAATTCAGGTTGTAACACAAAATGTGGAATATGTTAATGAAAATGAATACTTTCTGAAGGCCCTGTATCATTCATTTTTTACTGAAAACGTGAACCAGAGTCAATATTTCATAATTTGATACAAAACAAAATACATATGTATCCTATTATGTTGCAGTCCAAGCCATAGACAAAATGTACATGCATTATTGATACAAACTCAGAGTTTTAAAAACTGCTGCTTCAGAGAAAGAGAAGAAGATGGCAGTAAGTAAGTAAACCACTTCCCGCCGTTCTGTCTGTGGTCTCTGTTTGTCAGTTGATTTGAAGTCACTCCACCAACATGCTGTGACAGGAAAGGAATTAACTGAGAGAGGGAAAAAATAAAAACTTTAGAAGAAGAGGCTAATAAAACAGTGAAGAGCAGTGATGTTGGATTGGATTTAATCCGTATTTTCATTGGTATGACCGACAACAGTTAACAAGTGTTTCCTCTCATTTGGCAAAAGTAAGAGAACCAGCTATGTATTTGGGCACCACTGAGCTTTGATAAGGCACCTACACTGCCTGTAACATGCAGAAGATGAAAGGATATGATACTGTTTTGTAAATTGTGGTCTCTTGACGATTGAGAATTGAACTGATACTGAAGGTTTTATAAAGAGGTTACAGTAGATTGTGTATGCATAACARTTAAGAGATACAATCTGTGCTATAGAGACCTGTTGCCAGTAGTTTACATAGGATGACATAGGAGCCTACATGGTGACCAGACCAGTGACAATAATGACCATTGCAATGGTACCACATGCCACTGTGTCACCATGGGGTCAATAAGATGGGTGACATGTATTGGTGAACTCAGCTTTGATGTTTTTTAATGATCCATAGTTTATTCAGTTATAAATGATTTATTCTTTTTAACACGCAATCTATTAAACAAGTGGGCTACTGTATTGTAAGTGACTAGCTGCTAGTAATGCATTGGTGCATTGCGACATAATTCTTTATAGAATTGCTTTGAATAAAGTTTTTCTGAGAGTAAGTTGCAGTGGGCAAACATTAGAGCCATTTGAAATACAAGTATTATACACTGAGACAACCCCAAATGATGTAACAAGAGTGTTCAAAGAGTTGTCAACTTTCTAATGGKTCCGAATGTTGTAACGTAWGTGAGCCATGCCCATGTACCATCTTCAAAGGAAAGACACACACCGAAAGAGGGCGGAGCCTGCGAAAAGAAAACGATACATAGGCTATTATAAACTTTGCCACCATTGAGTATGCTTACCTGTACGTGGAAGCGTTGTCTTGTCTCACCTGAACTGCTCGAGATGGAGGGAACTTTATGATATACCAGGATATCTATTTCTTTATTCAAATTTTTTTTTTAACAAAGGGTTTTACTTGACTTCTGCCAAGGTGATTTATTTATTTTCATACCAGTGAATATAATAGGCTACAAAAAGCTATTCCTACATCGCGTCGGGAATAGAACTACGGGCACCATTGGATAAACAGGTAGCTATATATGTTTCAATATAAACGTTTTTGATTCATAAGCATCGCATTGTTAACCAACGAGGTAACCGTTGCATTGTATTTTTTGTGTAGTGGAACAATATCGAAGTGACGGGTACATCCTTTTGACAGTTGCATGAACAATGAAACAGAGGACTGTACCTGGAATATCTAGAACCACTTGAAATAAAGGAATATGGCAAATATTTAAGTATTTGTTTTTAAGAAAAAGTAAGAAAAAAATATTGGAAATATCTGTATAAGTATTTATTATCTTCAATTTGTATTTTAATTTAGATTTGGAAAGACATATTTCAATTCATAATTTGTAATGAAAGTCATGAAGTCATGAATATATATATATTATTGTAGGCCTTATTCAAATTCATTCCCCACTCATGGAAAGGATTGGGTTTGAGTGACAGGTTGTGCATTTGATACCATATTTGAAAATAGTATAATTTGTACAATTTGCATCAAAATAAAGTAGAATRAARTWGAAATTTGAATAAATCTCCTTTCCAGTTTGAGTTAATATTTAGGGGGATGTTTCCTGGTCCCAGATTAAACATAAAGCAGGAGGTAGAGAGTCCCTAAAAGGTTTTCACCACCCCAAAGACCTCGATTTATAAATTGGTTATCGCACACAGGGGTATYCATTATGATTGAGGGAAACAATTAGCACCAGTAATCTGTATGCCTTCCAATGTTGAAAAGCACACTGAGGATGATGGTGAACCATCAAAACCATCAAAATCAACTATCAAAATCAACGAAAAAGCATTTTAGGAACTTTTTTTATAGTCATTTATTTTTTACAAAAATGGTATTCCAGTCATTAGAATATGTTATAGTGAATATTTTACCAATTTGTATAGGGGAGTAGCCTATCTTGCACTCTCTCATACAATATATTCCAATACTGTAGTAGACTACAAAACTACAGTATGAATGTTATGGTGACTGAAATGCATAACGAGGTGACTTTTAGTTGACAAAAATAAAATAACATTACATCATGCCTCATATAGACCTGCGTAGGCCTGATTTCTCTTCAACCCAGATTGATCCAAGACATTCAGGACYTTGATAATGTATCTGTAATCAACAGGGGCAGGGAACAACCCATTCAGTGAAAGGGAATGATATAATCCTAAGTGATTTTAAGTACAAAAAAAAGAAACAAGAAATCACGAATGTCAGAACTMATCCAGCTGACAACCCAAATAACACTGTATTAGAAATCCAAATGCAATCTATGCGTATATACACCAAAAACAATATGTACAGCAGTAGATCGAGAATCCAGTATATGTAACAGAATGCAATGTACAGTAGTAGATACAGTGCCTTCAGAAAGTATTCACACCCATTGACTTTTTCCACATTATTGTTATGTTACAGCCTACATTTAAAATGTATTCAATTTAGATTTTGTGTCACTGGCCTATACACAATACCCCATAATGTCAAAGTGGAAAAATGAAAAGCTGAAATATCCTGAGTCAATAAGTATATTATGGCAAGCCTAAATAAGTTCAGGGGTAAAAATGTGCTTAACAAGTCACATAATAACTTGCATGGACTCACTCTGTGTGCAATAATAGTGTTTAACATGATTTTTGAATGACTACCTCGTCTCTGTACCCCACATACAATTATCTTTAAGGTCTCTCAGTCGAGCAGTGAATTTCTAACACAGATTCAACCACAAAGACCAGGGAGGTTTTCCAATGCCTCACAAAGGGCACCTATTGGTAGAAGGGTAAAATTTAAAAAAAGCAGACATTGAATATCTCTTTGAGCATGGTGAAGTTATTAATTACACTTTGGGTGGTGTGTCAATACACCCAGTCACTACAAAGATACTGTCGTCCTTCCTAACGCAGTTGCTGGAGAGGAAGGAAACCGCGCAGGGGTGAAATCCCAATGGTGACTTTAAAACAGTTACAGAGTTGAATGGCTGTGATAGGAAAAACATGTGGATGTATCAACAACATTGTAGTTACTCCACAATACTAACCTAAATGACAGAATAAAAATATTCCAAAACATGCATCCTGTTTGCAATAAAGCACTAAAGTAAAACTGCAAGAAAAGTGGCCAACAAGTTTATGTCCTGAATATAAAGCGTTATGTATGAATATATGAATATAAAGCGTTATATAAAGCGTTAACACATCACTGATTACCACTTCATMTTTTCAAGCAAGGTGGTGGCTGCATCATGTTATGGGTATKCTTGTCATTGGCAAGGACTAGAGAGTTTTTAGGATAAAAATTAACGGAATAGAGCTAAGCACGGCCAAAATCCTTGAGGAAAACCTGGTTTAGTGTGCTTTCCACCAGACACTGGGAGACAAATTCACCTTTCAGCAAGACAATAACCTAAAACACAAGGCCAGATATACTTACCAAGACGACATTGAATGTTCCYGAGAGGCCTAGTTACAGTTTTGGCTTAAATCGTCTTGAAAATCTATGGCAAGATTGAAAATGTCTGTCTAGCAATGATCAACAACCAACTTGACAGAGCTTGGAGAATTTTAAAAAGAATAATGTGCCAATATCGTACAACCCAGGTGTGCAAAGCTCTTAGAGACTTACCCAGAAATATTCACAGCTGTAATCGCTGCCAAAGGTGACTCTAACATGTATTGACTCAGGGGTGTGAATATTTACACTAACGTTCAAAAGTTTGGGGTCATTTAGAAATGTCCTTGTTTTTGAAAGAAAAGCAAATTTTTGTCCATTAAAATAACATGAAATTGATCAGAAATACAGTGTAGACATTGTTAATGTTGTAAATGACTATTGTAGCTGGAAACGGCTGATTTTTAATGGAATATCTACAGAGGTGTACAGAGGCCCATTATCAGCAACCATCACTCCTGTGTTCCAATGGCACGTTGTGTTAGCTAATCCAAGTTTATCATTTTAAAAGTCTAATTGATCATTAGAAAACCCTTTTGCAATTATGTTAGCACAGCTGAAAACTGTTGTTCTGATTGAAGAAGCCAAAAAAATTGCCTTCTTTAGACTAGCTGAGTATCTGGAGCATCAGCAGTTGTGGGTTCGATTACAGGCTCAAAATGGCCAGAAACAAATAACTTTCTTCTGAAACTCGTCAGTCTATTCTTGTTCTGAGAAATGAAGGCTATTCCAAGTGAGAAATTGCCAAGAAGCTGAAGATGTCGTACAACGTTGTGTACTACTCCCTTCACAGAACAGCGCAAACTGTCTCTAACCAGAATATAAAGAGGAGTGGGAGGCCCCGGTGCACAGCTGAGCAAGAGGACAAGTACATTAAAGTGTCTAGTTTGAGAAACAGAAGCCTCATAAGTCCTCAACTGGCAGCTTCATTAAATAGTACCCGCAAAACACCAGTCTCAACGTCAACAGTGAAGAGGCGACTCCAGGATGCTGGCCTTCTAGGCAGAGTTGCTAAAAAAAAGCCATATCTCATACTGGCCAATGAAAAGAAAAGATTAAGATGGGCAAAAAAACACAGATACTGGACAGAGRAACTCTGCCTAGAAGACCAGCATCCCGGAGTCGCCTCTTCACTGTTGACGTTGAGACTGGTGTTTTGTGGGAACTATTTAATGAAGCTGCCAGTTTCCAGCTACAATAGTCAATTACAACATTAACAATGTCTACACTGTATTTCTGATCATTTTGATGTTATTTTAAATGGACAAAAACAGGGACATTTCTAAGTGACCCCAAACTTTTGAACGGTAGTGTATGTAAATKAGATATTTATGTATTTCATTTTCAAWAAAWTTTCAATAGATTTCTGAAAACATTTTTTCACTTTGTCATTATGGAGAATGAAAAAACATCTATTTAATCCATTTTGAATTCAGGCTGTAACAAAATGTGAAATAAGTCAAGGGGTGTGAAAACCTTCTGAATGCACTGTATATTACAATGAGCTATATGAAGAATACAGTAAATGAATACACAGAGTAAACAAAAGTATAAGATAAACGGTCCAGTGTTTAATGTCTATATATACATGGGACAGCAGCGCTGGCTGTGTGTGTGTGAGTGTGTGTGTGTGTGTACTATGTCTATCTTTGTCTCTTACTACAGAAGATGGCTCGATGGCTGTTGAACAGTCTGATGGCCTGGAGATAGAAGCTGTTTTTCCGTCTTTCTGTCCCAACTTTGATGCACCTCTACTGTCTCTGTCTGCTAAATGGTAGCAGAGTGAACAGACCGTGACTCGTGTGCCCCCGGTGATGTGTTGTGCTGACCACACCACCGTCTAGAGAGCGATTTGGTTGAGGGCGGTGCAGTTGCCGTACTAAGCGGTGATGCAGCCCGACAGAATGCTCTCAATGGTGCATCTGTAAAAGTTTGTGAGGGTCTTAGGGRCCATGCTGATTTTTTTCAGCCGTCTGAGGTTGTATAGACACTGTTGCGCCTTCTTCACCAYGGTGTCGGTGTGGTGGGACCATTTCAGGTCCTCAGTGATGTGCACGCCAAGGAACTTGAAGCTTTTGACACTCTCCACTGGGAGAGGGTCACGATCAACTCCTTTGTTTTTTTTACGTTGCGGGAGAGGCTATTTTCCTGGCACCACTCTGCCAGGCTCTTACCTCCTCCCTGTAGACTGTCTAGGCAGGTTTCCATTGACCCAGGTTTATTCGAMAAAAGGAATGTTGAATAAATCATTGCGACATGTGTAATGGAAACGGTAGTAATAAGCACATTTTTCKAAAGATCGACAACATTTTTATCCACTCGACGGGTGGATATTTATTTTGTCTAACTTTCTTTAATGTGACAAATGATGATGGTAACTGTGTTTTTCAAATAAATGATGATTGACAAATAATTGTTTAYTATCATTTTTAACATAAAGCTCTTCAACCACTTCCTGTTATTCGAAGTAGGGGTGCTGCAGCACCCGTCGAGCACTTTGTTATTCGAAGTAGGATGCTGCAGCACCCCTTTGATAAATAGAAATTGAATACAATTAAAACATTTTATAAATCACAAAATGTTATTACTCCTGTGTGAACTAGAGCTTTACTACTCCTGTATGAGCRAACAAAAAAAATACTCCTCAGTACAAGTTACATAGCTACTTGTGAGTTTGAGTAGACTACTGATCAATCAGTGTATGGTAGGCCTACACAATAATCACTATACTAGCCCTACTTGTGTAAGCTCAATCTTGGAGATCAATTTAGGGCTTATTGTCAAACAGCTAAATACTTATCAAAAAGAAAGGAGGACCAAGGCACTCTTCATATAATTAATTAAAATGCCTTTATTAGTATGGCATGTTCAATAGAAACAGACGYGTTTTGGCAGCCGTTTTGAACAGTGCCTTGGTCCTCCTTTCTTTTTGATTACCAATTTACCGCTTTTACCAAAGAGCACCTTCTATCTACCAAAATGTACTATTGTGTACCTTAGTAGCGCTTCCCWTCCTCCTCTTTCTACTAGCCAAATACTTACCTCAAACGTAGGTGTTTAAGAARGATACCCTAATTTGTTATTAAGTGTAAAAGGAATTTGGGGGCCAAACCTACCAGAGCACTTGACTTTCTAAATGACATTTAAATGTCAAAGTTGACAGGCAATATGCCTCAGAGGACCCTAAGCCTCACGGTTTTCACAATGGCTAGGGAGTTTTCCCATTCAATGACCATAGAAATGTGAAGGTGTATTAGAAGTTTCTTTCGTAGTCTAATACAGTGAGACAGGAGGTGTCATATCACTTGTGTACTCCATGTCCAACTGTCAACRCATGGGTTGTGCTCCTCTGTGTAGACCTGTCTCGATATGAGTCATGAGGATTTATTGACACGCCAGTTGAGACACTTCCTCTACTCCATCTTCACATTTTGATTGAGTATTTGAATTGGAATTTCATGTCTGTGCAAGAGTGTTTACAAATATGCTCAAATTGGTACACATAATGCGTAACATTTACMACATTTGATGTAAAACCACATGAACATACAACAAATCGAGGTTGTTGCATTTGTCCGTGATACTAGTAGACAAACAACTGTCAGGCAGTGACTATCCTACAGGGATCTTAGTCTTCTATAACGTCTTGGAACCTGTGACGTTATATCACATATCAGACTAAACTACAAGATTTTCTCAACTMAAAAACCATTCAAACACAAACACAGATATTTAGAAGTAGGCGTACGGATACTTCATACTGTACTGACAATTCTAAATGTCTGTGTTTGATAGAAATACATTTTGGATGGTAAAAAGAAAAGTATGGAAATCCACAAACTCCGGTCCATTATCAGTTTTTATTCATTGGTGTGACAGTTAAGATTGGGAATCTTATTCTGCTATTAAATTGTATCTGTACTTTTCCCTTTACTGGCAGAATCAGAACGATAACCAACATGGAATAACCCCAAAGTCAGTTCGTCATCTACCGTGATGCATTCCTCCCCTGGAGCATCTTCTCCTCTCTGGCAGACTAGTAAACCGGGGACTGTGTTAGGTCTTGGTCGGGCAGGTTTTACGATGCAGCCCTGTCGTCCTGCACCTTCCTCCTCCCCGTCTCCCCACCCCCAGGGGCCCCATGCCAGCTGTTACTCTCAGGATACTCTTGAGTGTTCCAGCCGGCCACTTTTGTGAATGGAGGAGGATCGGCCACTCTCTTATTTGTTTACAGGGCTATTATATCAGAGAGCGAACGAGAGGAGGGGGAAGAGAGAGAGAAAGAGGGGGACGCTTCACGCCACGGTGCATCTGACTCACATTCCCCCAAAATTACAGAGCATCGGCGGAGCTCTGGCTCCGGGGCGACGTGAAATAAATCAGCTTGACCTTTAACACCAGACCTCTAATTCTGGAATTCCAAACGAATCGCTTTACGATTTCATTACCACTCAAGAGCATCTCCTCTCTAGTGTCTGAAGAGGGCCATGGGAAGACCAGTYCAAAGCATAGCTCGTAATCCTATTGGTCTTCAAGGCCTTGTTTGTTGTCTCAGCAAATTGAAAATCAATTGAAGGGATCAGCGCTTGAGTTTGGCCCGTGCTCATTGGTAGGGAGTACCCGCACCCCAAACGTTCTACTGCTTGAGTACCAGTACCTAACTTGTACTGATACCCTTTCCATTCCCTTTCAAGCACTGGAAAGGATAAGAGTGAATCTGAATCTCGCAAGTTGTATGCTATCTTTGCAAAGTTTCTGTAAGTTGTGGAAATAGCTTGCTCAGCCTGGCTTTAATGGTTTTGTGGACAAGGGACAGGATGCAGGTCTACCATTGAACCTTGACCCTTCTATTGAAGCTTGATTGTCTGGGTGGACAATGCTGTATGGTCTCTCTCTCTCCCAGATATGGTATCACGACCTAGGATCTTCAGACGAACAAGATAGTAACCTCTTCAGACCCAGACTGCTTTACTGTTTCCTGCAGTAAAAATAATGGCATATATTTGGGGGGTGGGCGCCAACTTATAATTTTGGGCCAGAACATTTTTGGAATCATTTTCGTGTTTTGAACCAAGTAAGCGTCTCCTGTAGATAGAGTTACAGCTTTTTGACAAAAAATGACTCTCGACTCCTATAGTTTGAACAGGTGCATTCCATCACCTCTCAAAATTCTAAGGTAACCTCATTTGTGGGGTATGTATTATAGCATTTCTATGGTCCATTGGAGTTTACGCACTGCAATGCAATGGGGGACAAGATGCTGACTTTCTTAGAGCATGCTGCCATAATTATTGTTCAGCATTGTTCTTGTGTTATTGTTGGACTTGTGTTCGCAGGCTCCTGAAAGACGTCAGTCAGCAACTGTGGATGCATGCTGCCGCCAGTGTGTAGGAGGCGGGTTTTTCATCGCATCTTTTTTTGTTAGTCGCCTCGGAGGGATGTTGTTGTAAATCATGTGTGATTCATAAAAAAACTGGTTCTACTGTCTGCTAGGCTTCATCTCCGAAAATCTCAGAGACGTACAGATACTGTAGATCTTGGCCCGCAGCCATTACCTCCCTGTATCTTCTTCCTTTTTACCTCCGTCTCTGCACGGGGCTGTTCCTGTCAACACTCCTCTCTCTCTTTCTCGCTCTCCTCCTCCTTCCTCCGCCACCTTTCGTATTTATCTCCACTCTGCCTCTCCACAGGGCTGCTGAAGTTGTTTTCTTTGTTTTCTCTTCGACTCTCCTCCACCATGGGAAGTACCTGGCATCCGATGCATTTGGCAGGTTTCTGTCCGGACACGTTTCCCCTCGTCTCCTTCCCCTCATTTTGTCTGCTCTCTCCTCGGCCACGCAGCGTGAGAACTGGGGTGGGGTGTCCATAAAGACGGGGGCGTGTCTGTTGTGTTTGGGGGAGGGGTTACACGTGCTTGGAGGATTTGAGATCAAGTATTTGCATGTTTTGTGTTTGTTACATTGAAGCCCAACAGTATTTCAAGTCATCTGGCTAGAAGGAGTAATCTTACAAGAATTTACAACACCATTTTACAATTTGACATTCAGTTTATTTGCCCACAGGTCTGTAATCGTGAACAGGACCCTCAAGCTCTCTATCCAGCCATGTGGTAGTCTACACATCTTTACCCAGTTATCAGTCAGCCCACCACACCCCGGACCCACCTGGCCACCGCTCACTCCTCACCAAACTCAGCCTTCAACAACAGTATCCCACAGACAGCAGCTGGTCTCATGGCCCACCCCTATGAACCCTGGTTACGGACAGCACCCCCTGGTGGCAGCTCAGACGAGATGAACGTTCCCTCATGGTGGGACCTCCACACCGGGCCAGGGAGCTGGATGGACCTGCAGGCGGGCCAGGGTGTGGGCTTACAGGCAGTTGGTCAGAGCTCCATGGGGCTGCAGTCCTCCCTGGGACCTTACGGCTCCGAGCCCCAGCTGTGTACTCCTGCTCAGTTAGCCCAGCTGGCCCCAGCCTCACACTCAGCTCACTCTCACCTCTACCCCCAGGATGGCTTCAAGATGGAGCCGCTGGGAGGACCTGAGCTCCTGCAGCCGGAGTCATACTCCCTGGAGGAGCCACAGGAGGGTGCCACCTCGGTCCGGCCCAAGCCCCAGCGCCGCTCTGCCTCCAGGGGCTCGGGCCAGTCTGTGTGCCGGTGCCCCAACTGTGTCCACGCCGAGCAGATGGGCCAGAGCACCGATGACGACCGGAGGAAACACATGCACAACTGCCACATCCCGGGCTGCGGCAAGGCCTACGCCAAGACCTCCCACCTGAAGGCCCACCTGCGCTGGCACAGCGGGGACCGGCCCTTCGTCTGCAACTGGCTCTTCTGCGGCAAGCGCTTCACGCGCTCCGACGAACTTCAGCGACACCTGCAGACGCACACCGGCGCCAAGAAGTTCAGCTGCACCATGTGTCCCCGCGTGTTCATGCGCAACGACCACCTGGCCAAGCACATGCGCACGCACGAGTCTCCATCCGGGCCAGGGGAGGAGAGGATGTATGGAGAGGGGGGCAGAATGGGGAAGAGCTTTGACACGCCTTCTCCTCAGCCCTCCCACGCCACTGCATCTGACACAGAGGCACCCCTTAAGCAGCCGAAATGTGAGAAAGACCCCTCTGGGACAGGACAGTCCAGCTAACTGTATCCCGTCCACATCTGGAATGCTATACAGATCATGTAATGTCAGTAGGCTACAATCAGCCCCTTTCTATCAGACAGAGAATCCATAGTTTATAATACATGTAGTCCAGCGGAGGTAGAATCATAGGTGGTTTTATATTATAAATTGATAGTTTATTTCTACCAGATGCATTGAACAACATAAGGCAACAAAGGGCCCCTCTGATTTTAAGAATGCATCATATCACATATAACAGCACCATACAGCATAGACAGACATAAAACCAAAGAGCATATGTTACATCACCAACAGAGGACAAGCTGTCAAGTGCCTTACTGGAAGGATATCCATCTAAGGAATCAAGGAAAATGATTTTTTAGATGATCTCTTCCATTTAAAGATAGCTTTGGTGGCAACCAAACCAGAGCCAAAGCTTGCTAGCTGCTAGGACTTCCATTGCTGCTACTACTATTATACCATCCATCCACAGAGACTTTGAGAACGAGTTAAACTGAAGATGGTGCTTGATGTGTTTACAGTAAAACTACTAGCTACTTGGAGAGATATTTATTTCCAGGAAGCCCTCAATCTCTCCAGTCTCCACTGCACACATCTAACTGAATTTAAGGCAATGGAAGTAGAGGGTTAGAATATGTTGGTATGTTGTGTTGGCTTCCTTTTCCCACCCTTTAACCCACCCCCTTGACTTGCTGTGTATGATATACTGTATGTGAGTGTATGAACATGTCACTGGAAAATTCCACACTTTATTTTTGGTTTTGACCACGCACAATGTTGGCGTCAACCTTTTGCCAAAAAGCACCACAGTAAGCACCACTATAATTCAGTTTGGTGCAGTATGTGGGCGGTGCGAATACAAAATAACTGCATTTGCTCTGTAGATGGCAAATGAATTAAAAGTATGGCACTTGAAGTGCAGAGATGTCCCACTACAGCACATTATGGCATGGTATTCATACTCCATGTTTTATGTCAAAAATATATTTTCTGTTTAATGTACAGTAAGAAGACATCAATTGTGTTATCAATGTATTTCACTTAAACGCACCGTATGTATCATCATGTTTAAATATCCCTCAACTGTGACTGAAAAGCACCGTTGCTCCTCTTTTGACACTCCTTATCTCGGCTATGCAGGTGTGAATGTTACATGATGGCAGCCTATCTCATTCACAGGGAATGTGTAATTCCATGGTCTTGTCCCTGATAGTGTATGATCCACACAATACTAAGTTCACACTTCACAGAACCTACTGTAGTAGCAGGTTGATGAGGATTTCCTCGGACAAAAGACAGGCTGGATACATCACTAATCATGAAATGTACGCTAGACTGAAATGTGAGCTGAACTGAAATCCCTAGTTGAGAGGAACTTATGTAAACCATATTTTGTCACAACAACAACTTCCGGGATAAGCAACAATTCCTCCTCCAAAGTTGTTCAAGCATAACGCCAAAAACAGATAGAGTGGAATTGTTTAGAACCCATTTTGATATTAATAGTCATAAATAATCATTTATATCTTGATAGAAGATGCACTTCGATAAAGTTTTAGGAATCCAGTATAGACCTTTCTAAAATAGGCTTAGGCCTGTGTGTCGTGGTTTAGGCTTCTTAGCTTATAGTAAAACAAATTAGCCTTGTTAGGAAAACATGGTTGCATTTTGAGTAGTGACTTAGTAAAAATGTGCTTAAAAGGGTCTAAGCTGAGGTTTAGCTATGTAGAGATCTCTTACTGAGGTGTTTATTGTAGCCCCCATTAGAACATCCCTAAATAAAATAAAATATGTTTTTTGATGGTTTACTTGCATTTTGTGTATCAAATGTGATGAAAGGACATCACTTTGAGACTCATCTATTGCAAATCACTTGGGGCCCGATTCAGACTTAGGAAATGTACGCCTTTGCTACACACGTCTTTCCTACGCACTTCACAGTAGTTGGTATTCAGTCATACCTTATGCAGGTGCGGTTCCCTTGCGCAAGCTGATACATTTAATTAAACCGATGAAAACCCTCCCACTTGCTGGCCAATAGATTTTGCTGTGGAGTTTTCTTTCAATAGGGTTTCCAGTACATTTATATAAAGCTATCCCTTTAAATGTGGTGTACCTTTAATAGAATTGTCTTGACAGACTCATTAGAATATATGGATAGAACAGTTCAGAATATTATGGATCAACGAAAGAAAGCCATGTAGGCCTAAATACACGCATATTCATCTCCTTTTCAGCACCAATTGGTAGATCTTGTATATTATTTAGGGTTAGGAAAGTATTTATGAATAATCAGTTATGAGGGAATTAAGCCAAGACAAGGTTCAAATATGGCGTATCTGAGGGCCTCCCAAGTGGCACAGTGGTCTAAGGCACTGCATCGCAATGCTAGAGGCGTCACTACAGACCCTGGGTTCGATCCTGGGCTGTATCACAACCCTCCGTGATCGGAAGTCCCATAGGGCGCCGTACAATTGGCCCAGCGTCCTCCGGGTTAAGGGAGGGTTTGACAGGTGGGGCTATACTTGACTCGTCGCGCTCTTGCGACTCCTTGTGGCGGGCCGGGCGCCTGCAGGCTGACCTTGGTTGTCAGGGTTTGGCGGGTCAGGGTTTGGCGGGTTTGGTTGGGGAGTTGCAACGATGAGATAAGATCAAAATTGGGGAGAGAAATACTAAAATAAAAAGAATATGCCGTATCTGTAGACACATAGCATGCTATTCTCATGCTTAAGTTCAAGGTCAGAATACCTGTAGAGAGAAAAGTGCATAAAAAGGGAATTACATTCCCTACTACACACGCTTAACTCGGGTCGGAATTCCCCTGTTGTAGCTTTGCATTTCCAATAGGCCTACCTAGGAACACTTGATACATGTATTAAAAAGGCCTATTGGCTATCTCTATTATTATTATCATAAATGCTATTATTGAGTTGTATGTGTTAGATAGGAGCAGATTGAAGATTATTCAAATATTATTTAAAACTGACCTTATTTTAAGGATTACTGTAGTATGTTGTCGCAGTAGATATTAATTTAAACAATATTTTGTAATAATTTAAGTACTGCTGTACTATTGCTTGGTTTTAAGACTTACTTGTAATTTTAATAGAGAAATGTCCTTCATGGAAATAAAAATATCACTAAGTAGTATGTTGTCTATTTATTCCGTACTTCATCATGGTTTATTATAAGACTCACTGCTGGAACCTGTGTGTGTGTGTGTGTGTGGTGTGTATGTGTGTGTGTGTGTGTGTGTGTGTGTGTGTGTGTGTGTGGTGTGTGTGTGTGTGTGTGTGTGTGTGTGTGTGGTGTGTGTGTGTGTGTGTGTTGTTGTTCTGTGTGTGAAGTGTGTTGAAGTGGCTGTTGTCTTGAACGCATTCTGTGAGTAAGAGGAGACACAGGGAAAGTTAATGGGAGCATGGAGATGTCTTAAAGAGAAAAGGGGAGTCAGGAGAAGCAATGGATGCAGAGTTTTCTATGTTTGAGATGACAAGGGCGTTGGAGGTCTATGGAGAAGATAAAGTGTGTTAAATTATGTTTAAGCATGCACCGGACAGTGTGTTGGAAACAGTGTTAGAGTTGTATAATAAGGTGTGGAAGACTGGGGTGATACCTGCTGGGTGGAAAACGTGCAGTGATATTGCTGTTTGTAAAACCAGGTAAAGATCCAACTAGGGCGGGCAATTATAGGCCTATCGCACTGACAACCAACATGTGTAAGTTGATGGAAAAGAAGATAGTGAGTAGGATTATGTATTTCTTGGGCGTTAGGGGTTTGATGAGCTTAGCACAGAGAGGGTTCAGGACGGTGGAGGCTGGTTGGAGGAGATATAGGAGGACAGGTTCATTGTAATGGATGGAATTGGATAAATGTATCGGAGTCAAACGTGGTTACCATATGTTTGATACCGTTCCATTTATTCCATACCAGCTATTACAATGAGACTGTCCTCCTATAGCTCCTCCCACCTGCCTCCTCTCATTCAGGAGAGGGAGGTCTGCCATGGTTGCCCTGGTGACAGTTAGTACAGAGATAACCAAGGCCCTGACAATAAAAGAGGTGATGAGTGTTGTGTATTTTGACATTGAGAAAGCTGACAATATCGTGTGGAGAGAAGGGTTGTTGATCCAGTTGAGTTCATTGGGAATTGGGGGACGTCTGTATAACTGGATCATGGATTTCCTGTTCAATCGAGTCATATGGGTGAGGGTGGAGTTAGAATTGTCAATGCGGTTTGAAGTGGACAATGGTACTCCTCAGGGAAGTGTGGTTAGTCCGATGTTGTTCACCCTGATCATAGATGACAGATTTAAGGAGGTGGGACAGGGAGACTAAAGACGGAAGGAAGGAAGACGGTCAGGTCAGATAGGGGAGACTTGGTGCTGTTAATGAGACTCGAAAGGATGGGAGTGGAGGCAAGCTTTTGTTGGGTTCCTGCCCATGTGGGTGTGGAGGGTAATGAGAAGGCCGATGTGGTGACTAAGAGTGCTGTGAGGAGAGAGGGGGTAGATATTCAGGTCCCACTGGGCCGCAGGGAAGTTAAGTCCTTGATCTGGGCAAAAGGGCTCAATTTTTGGCAAAGGGAGTGGGATGCTAGTAGTAAGGGGAGGCCATTTTATTGCATGCATCGGTCAGTAAAGGAAGAGGTGGGGAGTATGGGATGTAGGACAGAGGATGTTGTGTGGAGTAGACTATGATTTGGGTACACAGGTTTGAATGCCATGTTGTGGATAATAGGGAGACGTGAAACAGGTCTGTATGATGAATGTTTAGTGGAGGAAACGGTGGAGCCTGTGTTGATATTTTGTGAATTGTATGATGTAGACAGGGAGAGATTGTGAGAAAGGGTCAGAGAGGCTGGATGGGGTTGGGGTTTGGGTGGTGTAGTGGGGGAGGAAAGTGGTGTCTACGGCTCTATTTCACTTTCTTAGAGGAACAGGACTAATGAAGGGAATTTAATATAGTTACACCGTGACTGGCCTCACACTCCAGTACAGTAGGTGGTGGTGTATGCACCTTCAAAGTTTGATGCTATCCGCCAACCCAATCCCCAAGAAGAAGAAGCCGAAGAAGAAGAACGCACTCTTAAACAACCGGAAAAAAYAATCAGAAAGTCCGGAAGTACAAATAAAAACACAACACGCTAACCTAGCATGCAAATGTCGATGTTATTTAGATAATAACATACATTTGTTTTGTCAGGTACAATAACCACATAGGTAGAGGACACGTTTATTCATATCTTATTTCTCAATTGGACGATCTAAGTCAAGATGGGAGGAGGTGATCTTGTAAGTATGATCAAATATTAGCTTACAAAGCTAACTAACTTAGCTAGCTTGTTTTGTTTGTGTCTAGCAAGCTAACTAATCACAAAAACACCTAAATGTTCGATACAATTAAATTACTGCCAACTTATGAACTAGCGTTTAGTGAAGAGAAACGCTATCACTGCCATGACAACGATGGCTAGTTAACTAAGTTGACCCCCTAACTAAATTACATTTTGAAGGTGTTTATTTTACATTTTCCCAGTTATGTTGTTACACAACTACCTAGCTAGTTAACGTTACTCAGAAGTAGTAATTCCTTACCTACCCTGAAGAACAATTGGAATTCAGAATGGATGGTTGTATTGATCAATTGTAGCGGTCTTTCCCTGTTTGTTTAATTATATCGAATATCACTTTCCCTTATCTCTGTCAGAACTTGAAGAAGAGCTGGCATCCCCAGACTATGAAAAACATAGAGCGGGTATGGAAGGCTGAACAGAAGCACGAGGCTGAGGTGAAAAAGATTGAGGAGCTTCAGAAGGAGCTGAGAGAGGAACGAGCTCGAGAAGATATAACCAGATTCGCTCAGCAGACTGGGGCTCTAAAGTAATGCTCACCTCACTGACCCTTGTGATGAGGAGGAAGTAATAGGTCTCACCTTGATAGAGAAACCACTGTCCTGTCTAGGTTTAGAAGTCAAATGAGTTAGCTTTATTTGATACTTTTCCAATTTTCATGTGTGCCCTCACCACAGACAAATGGACAGAGATACTCCCCTTGGATGTTGTCACTAACACTCAACCGCTTTTTTTGTTGTTTTACTCCAGGAAAAAAGATGACCGGTTGGACTGGATGTACCAGGGGCCAGGTGGTCAGGTGTCCCGTGATGAGTACCTGCTGGGCCGCCCCGTCGACAAGCAGATCACCCAGCAGTTTGAGGAGCCAGAGAGCGGTCCATCCGATCAAACCGGCCTCCTGCCTGGCTCAATCTTCAACCTCTCCACCCCTGCATCCAACCTCGACATGGCCGCCAAGATCAGAGAGGACCCGCTGTTTGATATCAAGTCAGTCACTCTTGTCTATTTCTTTACCATTTAGTGTGTCCAGCTAGCAACTGTTATACCATACATTGATGTTCTGCTGTTAGCCAAGAGTTGATGATAATGACACGTCTTCTTTTTCAAGGAAACGGGAGGAGGAGAAGAAGAGGGAGGTCTTGACAAACCCAGTGAAAATGAAGAAGATCAAAGAAATGGTAAGTTCTCCATTCAAACTGGGATGAAATCAGTTTCAGCCTGTTGTAGTTTCAGATGAACCTGGTTCTAAAGCAGCAACAGTTTTTCACTTTTTATTTTCTTTCAGCTGCGTCAGAATCTTGAAAAGAAAGACAAGAAAAAGAAGAGGAAGAAGGACAAGAAGGAGAAAAGGGAGGAGAAAGAGAGGAGAAAGGAGAAGAAGCATAAGAGAAGGAGCTTGAGCTCAAGCTCTGTGGACGAAGACAAAAAACACAGGTGCACCTGAAACCTAACTTCAATAGAGGTTTCTCAGGATCAGTAAACAGATGCCAATAYGACCAGTTTAACTGTTTTGATCTTGTAAGCATTTTGTGATAGTTTACAAAATCTAGCTTGCAGCTTCTATTTTTGACAGCAACTTCTGGATGGGGTAGATTGTTTGTTTAAATTTTTTTATTATTATTTTTTATTTTATTTAACCAGGCAAGTCAGTTAAGAACAAATTCTTATTTACAATGATGGCCTAGGAACAGTGGGTTAACTGTCTTGTTCAGGGGCAGAACGACAGATTTTTACCTTGTCGGGTTGGGGATTCGATCTAGCAACCTTTCGGTTACTGCCCCAACGCTCTTAACGCTCCAATCCTATCAGTCCTTAGACCCCAGCAAGATTCTGCATGTCTAGCCCTTATATTTAGCATCTCAGTGAAGTGTTTTACTCTTTTCTTTTCAGGACAACCAGGGCTACAAGTAGAACACAAAACAATTTGACTTAAGTATTTGCGTTAATTGACAAATGTCCATAAAGAAAAAAGGACCGCCAAAGCAAAAACCTGATAAAAATGAATTTATATTATTGCTGTAATTACAGAAATAGTTTGCTCACTGGGAAATGGATATCCAACTAGTCAGTGACAACTGAGCTTATTTCAGTATTATAGACACTATCTTGGGATTTCTTATGATATTCTATGTAGAAGAACCTCTCACCTTCTAATGACTCCTTTGTAGCTTGTGAGCGTCATAGAGCAAAACATGTTACATGTGCGTGTTCTTGAGCTTTTCATAGATGGGTAGCTGAAACCATTCGGACTCTACAGACATTCGCCCTTGTCTCACAAACACCACTCTATCTCAGCCACCGTAAATAATCACACAGACTMATGGTTAGTACCTACGGATGCAGAATAAGTAGATTAATCCAATGGTAYAACCCATAAGTATGTAGCTCAAACACACAATGTTTAAAAGGGGTTAGAAGTCCAAAACAGTCCAGCGTTGTGGTGGGACTCATTGGGTTAACTGAGTGATGTATCTTTACTTAGGCACCATTCTAAAGAGGAATCCAAAGAAACAACCCACTCACGTTCCCACCATCGCAGTGTCCCCGCTGGCTATGGACTACAGGTCAGTACGGCTCAATCTCAATCTTTATATATTGACAGTGAACGTTGTTAGATCTTAGTCCAATCAATTCAAAGTTACCTAAATCCTCCTGAGAGAGATGTGTACCGCTCATCGCCTAATTTCTCTCCTCAGTTTCCAGCTGGGAGGCATCATCAGTCCTCAAAGCCCCCCAACCACTTAAGGCACCGTTCTCAGGAGAGGAGCCGCTCTCGATCGCCTCAAAGGACAGACGGGAACGGCCATCATTCCTCTCACAGGACAGACAACCACTCCTCTCACAAATCAGAGAACCACTCATCCCACAGGACAGACCAGTTCAAAGTTCCACAGTTTCATCGCCCCAAAGCCCCCCCCAGCCCACAGAAMGATTGCCACCAAAGGCGTCAGAGTAGTACCACCAAGTAAGAGTCCACAGCACCTGTTTATACAATTATCACACTTGGGTTCAATCATCAGTGAACTAATGGTAATCACACCACCCCATCCTAAAGTGTTTTCTTATCCCTATATTTATCTGTCTGATATTCTCTTAGATGTCTCTCTGCTGAAGAGCTGGAGAAGAAGAGGAGGGAGATGATGGACTATGCCAAACAGAGAGACGAAGAGCGTGAAAGCAACATTAGAAGTTACAAACGACAGGATGAACAGGAGAAGGAGCGGGAGAAAGAGAAAGGCGGCAAGCATGACCGCAACGCTGGCTTTATCCAGTAAGTATCTTGCTGACTGACATGTGCACGTATTGCATACTTCCTATGGCTGTTGTCTGGTCCTCTAAAACTCTTGCGTCCTTCCCTGCAGTAACATGAAGCTGGAGAGTGCCTCCACCTCTTCCTTGGAGGATCGAGTCAAGAGAAACATCCAATCCATACAGAGGACCCCCGCATCCCTGGAGAAGAATTTCATGAGGAGATGAGAACTAGAAGAAGCAGGAATGGGTTGATGGAGGAGAGAGTAAAAATATGCACCAGCTACCACACTGAAATATGTGCACCGGTTTGCCAGGACTGCCAACTAATTTAATAAACAAAACAGACACTGCAGAGGCACCATGCATTTGCACTCGGACCCCTTAGCCATTGCCCTGACTAAAGCAATGCAAAGGTTCTGACTTCCTCTGTAATGGAAAAACTCACCCGTGCCATTCACCAGCAACAGCAAGCCATACTCACCTTTATAGTATGAGCAATGTTGGATTTATTTTAAGTGGAAATTGTATATTGTGTTCTCTGTAATGGTTAGAATTATTCAAACTTTTATCACACACAACCCTTTTGTAAATGATGTTCCTTGGAAATCTTTAGTGTATTGCTGTAACGGAGAAGAATTGTGTATCTTAATAAAAAATGGTTCCTAAAGCTCTTGAGTTGGGGACTAACAAACTAAATACTGTCTTTGAGTTTACATGTGTTGTATGTGATGCTGATTACTGCTTTGATACACCTGCAGAAAACAATTATAATTGAAAACGTCCTATGAAGACGAAATAAAGAAAACTTCTCAGGCACACTGTCACCAGCATCATCATAAAGTAGACATACATTGTTGAATGACTATCATGAAAGCCTTTTGTTTTATAGGATAATAATGCTGGATTTAAGAGGTGCCCATCTCCAATGGTGTGGTGTTTTAGTCACAGGCTCATAGCTTACTGTACATTTTTTCAATGTATGGTCCCGTAACTTGTCTTTATTTTCATTATTGTTTCACTTTAGCACGCTTCAAACAAACTAGGAACGTTTGCACAGTCCCCTAACAACCGTCAACGATAACACCAATGGCCACCCGGAACTTTTTACAAACCCAATCATCGTGTAGTACGGAATGACGTTTCAAACAGCAAGGTTGGCTGATTTCCGACTGTTCCAAATCGTGTAGTCACTGTGGGATTGTTATCCGCAGTCATTAAAAATAGTGAACATTTACAAGATATTTCAAGGGCTAAGGAAGATACCTCAACGTATTCACAATGGTAAGATGATGTCAAATAATGTAYGCATGTAGCTAGTACTTGTGGTCCGTAGATTGGTTTGTAAAACTAACTCAGCTAACGTTAGCAACCGGCTGCCTAATCAGTATGGTAGCTAGCATTTAGCTTGCTAACCTTAGCTAGCTAGTTACTATTRCAGGTGACTTTTGGCATGGCTAACTAACAAGTTCAACGAAAAAGTAACTAGTGTTAATCATTTTCCAAACGTAACTACAACAGTAACTCGCTACCTAGTTAGCTATAAACTGGATTCTTGTCACTAACGCTAGTCTATGAATGAGCTGACTAGCTAATGTTAGCACTAGTTATCTGAAGAGGGATGCAACATCATGCAACTTGAGTCTGATGGAAGTTTATAATCTTGACGTTCCTAGTTAAGTTATACCAATGTYTCTTCTGATTCACCAATGTTTGAAGTAATGGTCACCCGTCAAAGTTAGTAACTAACTCAATAGTTAGTGATGGAAACAATGTTGTTTGGGTTTTGAAATTGTCCCAGTCATGATTGCTACTCATAACTTCTCTCCCTCGTTTCCATCCTTGTGTTCCATCTCCAGTCTATTATGTCCTATAATGGTGGTGCCGTCATGGCGATGAAGGGTAAGCAATGTGTAGCCATTGCAGCAGATCGAAGATTCGGTGTACAGGCTCAGATGGTGACCACAGACTTCCAGAAGATCTTTCCCATGGGAGACAGACTCTACATTGGCCTGGCTGGTCTGGCTACTGACGTACAGACAGTGTAAGTGTCCATCAGTGCACCTCTTTTCTCCCAAGTTCCAGAGTATTTGGATGGTTAGTGCAACAGATTGACCTTGCAGGTGATATTAATTATCTACTTTATTTTTCTAACAGTTCCCAGAGGCTCAAGTTCAGATTGAACCTCTATGAGCTGAAGGAGGGGCGTCAGATCAAACCCAAGACATTCATGAGCATGGTCTCCAACCTGCTGTATGAGAGGAGGTGAGTTTACTGATGTGAAAAAGCACAGTATTTCATATACAAGTCTACACTTCTGCCTTGGTGGCAAGTCTGTGACTGATCAAACGTGAATCCCTTGTCTCAGATTTGGGCCATACTACATTGAGCCTGTGATCGCTGGGCTGGACCCCAAGACCTTTGAGCCATTTATCTGCTCGCTGGACCTGATTGGCTGCCCCATGGTGACAGAGGACTTTGTTGTGAGCGGCACTTGCTCAGAGCAGATGTACGGCATGTGTGAATCTCTCTGGGAGCCAGACATGGTAGGTTGTGTACTGTATTGTAAGATAATACATTGCGTGTGATAGTTGATTATATCTCTGTCTTTATTTACAATGGTTATTTTTGACACCTGCAGGAACCAGAGGACCTGTTTGAGACCATCTCCCAAGCCATGCTGAATGCAGTGGACAGGGATGCTGTTTCAGGCATGGGTGTCATTGTGCAAGTCATGTAAGTACAGTCATACTTTTCCTCTTCCACTGCCTACATTTTGGATTAAATACTTGCTAAATGTGTAATTAATCAGAGGATTCATACAAATGACATGGCATTTAGATGGTGATATTAGTAATGCTCTGGTCAGTGTTGTTGTAGTGACAGTACCTTAATTGACTTATTTTGACAGTGAGAAGGACAAGATCACCACACGTACCCTGAAGGCCCGAATGGATTAAAGCTCCTCTCCCTCTGCTGCTTCAACCCCTCATCTCTACCAACTCCCACTATTTTGTATGAAAATGATAAACACTGCGTGTACTGTTTTTCTTAAAATACTGTTCAATAAAATTAATGACTATTCGTGTTAATGACTCTGGTTTGCCTGGTGTGTTATTTCAGAGCAATTAATGAAAGATGAGGGCTTAACATTATCAGATTATGATAATTGTGTGGATTAATAAAACAGGGAAAGATAGACAGGATAGTCTGCAGCCAAATTCAGTAATCTCATGAGAAGAATAGTCTCCAGGGAATAATCTGAATGAATTGAGCGGCTAAACGGCTATTGTCTGTTGACACTTGTCTCACGCGGAAATTTTGCTGCGCTCTCGATACAGACAGAATAGGTCATTATAATAACCTAATTTAAAACCACCGCTACAAGGCACGAAGGAATGATTTTTGTTAGTCAAAGGTGAGAAAATGAATTAAACTAGATTCAGGAAAGAAGAAAAAACTCCCTTTAATATGTAATGAATCCTTTTCAAGTAACTTTTCTGATCTAATGTCGGTAACAAAACAACTATACAAACAAATGCTACATTAATGTAAACAAGATATAAAAAATGATTCTTATGGTAATAAAAAAGCATTTGCTTTAGTACTCCCCTTTTTATGTGGATTTTCTTTTACCAACCTCCAAGTTCATGGTAAAAATGTCATAAGTTTTCAGAACAATATGGCAACGTAACATTCAGACATGTTTTTTCTTTTTTAGTCATAATGCTCAGATGCTAAGTTCAGTGGTTTGCCGTTTCAACTAACTGGCGAAGTCATGTACATTTTAGCCATGCATTTTGGTATTGCATTCATTTACGTAAAACCCTTATATTAATCTCCTGCATTTCCAATTTTGATACTGTCGGCTGTGGATCTCCTGACAAGTCAAGGAGGCAGAGTTCGGTCAAAAGATTCATGCGATCTGACCGCTTCTGTGTCTGTGAGAGGTTTGTGTGTGTACTTGTGTGTGTCTGAAAATAATAACGAACAGACGGTACTAAACAGACTCCTACTGCTGAAGCAGACTCAAGGCATTAGTGAGACAGTTCCCGTGCTGGCGTGAGGACTAGTATAAGGTGGTGGGGGGAGGGTCTCAAATATCCTATAGAACTCTGTTTCACTAGCCTTCCTTGTTGAGCACTCAGACTGAGGAGGCAGAGGGAGTAGGACGTGGGAGGAGAAGAGACGCGTTGCTTTTTTTTTTGAAAGAGTCCGGCGCCCCCTCTCTGTGGGTCAATGGAACAGGCTTGTCGTCTGTGCATCCTTTCAGTCTGTCGTCCCCTGGGTGGGAGGGTAAGGGGTGGGGCTAAGTCAGGTGGGAGTGGCAGGAGGAGCGAGAGAGGGGTGGGTGTGGCTGATGGCTCTATGACAGGATGTGATTGGCTGGGGTAGGAGAGATGATTCTATGACAGGATGTTGGACATAAACTCATAGAATCTTTTGGAGTACTGCTCTGGGTTTACGGTGGAGATCTCTGCCCCGGCCTGAGGGAGGGACAACAGAGTTCAGTGTAAACATATGCACATTAGAAACATACAACTACAATTTCTGTCATAACACATCTCACAAGATGATCTTCTACTTGAAACTACTATATGATCTAGCATCTTTGTGGCCTAAACACTTGGCTTCATGTTTGGTCAAAGCTAGTCCATTACTCACCCCATGTTTCACAGTTTTGGCAGCATGTGCAGCTTTTTTCTTAGCATCGTAGTGTGTGAGGATGTCGATGATAGCCATGAAGTACACTTCTTTCTTCACAGCACCTACCACAAGGAGCAAGACAGTGCATAGGAGTATAAATAGCAAGTATTACTTTTCACTGGGCAGTCCCATGATGTCTGTTCTAAAATTAGTTTAATGTTCAATGTTAATTAAAGATGCACTATACAGAAATTGCTTCAGCATTTCCTGGTTGCTTACCCATCTACACACAATACCCCATAATGACAAAGTGAAAACATGTTTTTTGCAAATGTATTCAAAATGAAATACAGAAATATCTAATTGACATAGGTATTCACACCACTGAGTCAATACTTTGTAGAAGCACCGTTGGCAGCGATTACAGCTGTGAGTCTTTAAGGGTAAGTCTCTAAGAGCTTTTCACACCTGGATTGTGCAACATTTCCCCATTATTCTTTTTAAAAATTCTGAAAGCTCTGTCAAATTGGTTGTTAATCACTGCAAGACAACCATTTCCAGGTCCTTTTTTGCAGTATTATTTAAGTGACTTATTGCAAACAGGATCCATGTTTTGGAATATGTTTTATTCTGTACAGGCTTCCTTTTCACTCTGTCAATAAGGTTAGTATTGTGGAGTAACTTCAATGTTGTTGATCCATCCTCAGTTTTCTCATATCACAGATATTAAACTCTAACTGTTTTAAAGTCACCATTGGCCTCATGGTGAAATCCCTGAGTGGTTTCCTTCCTCTCCAGTTCGGAAGGACACCTGTATATTTGTAGTGACTGGGTGTATTGATACACCATCCAAAGTGTAATTAATAACTTTTACCATTCCTCAAAGGGATATTCAATGTCTGTATTTTTTGTATACCTATMAATAGGTGCCCTTCTTTGCGAGGCATTTCAGCTTTCAATTTTTTATTAATATGTAAACATTTAGAAAAACACAAGTCCACTTCGACATTATGGGGCATTTACTGTGTGCAGGCCAGTGACAAAATCTCAAATTTTATCAATTTTAAATTCAGGCTGTAACACAGCAAAATGTGGAAAAAGTCCAGGTGTGAATAYTTTCTGAAGGCACTGTAGATAGAGAGTAGCACAAATATAGCATAATTGCATAAAAAAAAAAAAAGAACCTTGACAAAACTCAAGAAAGACAGTCTCTTACTGTCGTTGCTCTTAATTGCGTAGACGTCCACGGAGGGGTCGAACTCGCCAGGGCCGAAGAACCCGCCAAAGTTGAGGGGGTTCCCAGGGCTGTCTGGAGGGGTGCCGAAGGAGCCGGTGAGTGCTCCTCCCATCCCATCGTTCTCGTACTCCTCCTCCTCTCCTCCTGCCTCCACCTCCATCTCCTCCTGCTCTGCCCGGTCCACATCATGGATCCCCACCAGCAGACTGTAGTCCATGATCTTTAGAGTGGCCAGAAACTGATGTACACAAACAGGGGAGAGATGTCAGATATTGTAACAAATGTTCTTTTGGGAAATTTCCCTGGAGGACATTAAACTCACTATTCTTCTTCTATTTGTCAACCTAAAGTCATGTCTTTGTTCACAGGTACTTAGGTGAAACTGGTTGAAAGGACTAGAAACAAAACACAATGTGCAGAAGTCCATTTACCCGGATATTTTAACAATGACGACAGTAATGATAATAATAACAACATCAAATCGAGCAGCCATAAGATGTCTCCTACCTCTACGTCGCGCTTTAGTTTCTCCAAGAAGTACTTCTTGTTGTCATCTCCTATCTGCAGCTTCTGGCCCTCGTTCAGAAAGTCGTTGTCCTTAAAGGTGGGGAGTTCCTTGGCCTGAGCAGAGTGATAGAAATTAGAATCAAAATATTCTGAGATTGGCACAAATGACTGAGGTCTTGATTTAGTTTCCACTCATTTATTCTTAGATTGACTTTTTAGGAAGAACGACCATTTCAGGTATTTCCTCTTGGTGTAATGGTTAAGACGTTGGGTTTCTCGAGCGCGAGGTCYGCAGTACGAATCCGACCAGTGACATTGGCTCCACCAGGTTCTGTCCGTCCCTCACTGGGCGTGAACCAGCAACCTTCTGTTCCCAACAACAACTCAGCACTCACAAAGCAGTATTTACGCACCACTCTACAAAAGACGTAGMCAGGAAGGGAAATAACTACTTCTAGGTTTCAGAGYGGGTAATGTAACTCGCACGGTGGATACTACTAGCGCACACACAGCTAACTATTCCACATGGACTACACTCACCCCCTTTTGACTTCCCCYTCTGCGCAGCATAGACAGCAGTCGGACATGGCCCAACTGTGGATGTGTTATTTAATTTGTGCTTCATTATCATTAGATGGAAAAATCATTACTTCTGCACTTTTCTAAAAGTATTTTGGGCTGTAAATTAGTTTTGTTTTTAGCTGGTTAGTTTGATGCTTTTTTTTTGCATGATCTACACAGTTATTTTTGGGGTGCTGTCATTGTACCCCAACACTCCTCTCATCATCGTATAAATGTAAATGAACGCACCTTCTCTTTGTCACTGGCTTCCCTTGAGACCGTGGAACCCTGAACGAAAAAGAGAAAAAAAGATAATTCACAGAGATGTAACGGAATGCAGAGTTAGAGACAGACATTCTTTACATCTTTGATCCCCCTTTGTTTCTCTTGGACTTGACTGTATCGTTATAACATTGTCATATTTCAGAAAGCAGAATTGTTTCCCCCAGAGAATGCCTGTCAGCCACAGAGGTGTTTGTTGTGAAGGGAAACGATGTTCTGAGAGCCAATAGGCACAGAGGTATGCCGTCACACCTCTATTCTCAGTGTTGTTGCCCATGCACAAAGAGACAGATTTATTGAGCTTTTCCACAAGAGCAGAATTCTTAACCATTTCCCCTTCCAAATAATGGGCTCCCGAGTGGCGCAGCGGTCTAAGGCACTGCATCTCAGTGCAAGATGCGTCACTACAGTCTCTGGTTCGATTCCAGGCTGTATCACATCCAGCCGTGATTGGGAGCCCCATAGGGGGAGCACAATTGGCCCAACGTCGTTCGGGTTTGGCCGGGGGTAGGCCGTCATTGTAAATAACAATTTGTTCTTAACCGACTTGCCTAGTTAAATAAAGGTTAAATTAAAAAATAATAATAATAATAATACATCACATAACCATTGGAACAGAAAATAGTCTGGAGCCTCAAGTTCTACTGAGAACTGGAAWACTCTGCAAGCACCCTATGCATTGAGCTTATTATAAATGCCCTTACCCCAATGAGCGCTAACAGTGTTACAGCTGTAAGTGTGCTCCTAGTGCCCTACTGGAGTTAGTGTACTACCAGTAAGTGTTCTCCCAGTTAGTTCCCTCCAAGCTAGTGTGCATATCGACACCTACCTTCAGGTCGTACTTGCGGTGCACGGTCAGACGGTAGCTGAATACATTACGGGTCACCACCATGTACGTCTCAACCCCGTCCACTGTTAGCCGGTACATGCCCAGGAACTGGGGGAGCAGAGTGCTGCCATGACACTCCACTATGAACTGAGGAGACCCAGAGGAGGAGGATGGAAATATAGGGAGAGGAAAGGAGAGAGAGAGGAGGAAGGGGAATGAGTAATGCAAAGGAAACAGTGGGAGAGCTCCAGTAATGAAGTCGGCATAATTGTTAGCTATTACAAAAGGATAGTCCCACCAAATTGAACAATTCACCGATATTTCTGCAGCACCACATTGAAAGGTCCTCAATATTTGAAGCCAACATGCTCCCTTCAACATGTATTAAGAGGGTGTATGTTTGTACAGAATTTTTTTAAATAATTCAAACGTGTTATATTTGTGTATGTGGTAACTCTCCCACCTGGTGGTACTTCTTGAGGATGTTGTGCATCTCGGCGATGTCTTCGCTGGACACCGTCTTGATGACGAAGCGGTGGTCGTAGCTGGACAGGAAGCGGTTGCCAAAGCGCCCCTGGGAGTCGCTGTTCAGCGGGGCGCTCCTCGTCAGAGAGTTCTGATGACGATCCACCACAGGAGGGAGCCCGGGGGAGAGAGACATACGGAGCAGAAAATTGAGGCTTTGACATGAATGAAAAGCCCTCTATAAAGAATGTTTCATAATTATTTCACGAGTTAGTAATGGATCAATGGATTTCATTTACATAGAGCTATTCCAAGCTAAACAAAAAACACTTCACATAGCGATCCATTCAGCAAGGCTAACCAAGTTAGTTGAACTTAATGTAATAAACTATGCTTGGTATCGCTAAACACTAAAAACACCCACTGTTTACATGTGAGAACTCAGTAAAAAGGGGACAGTCTTTTAGTTTTATATCAACAAATGCTGAGAAAGCCTTACTACATTGGGTTGAAGGATGAAATGCTGATAAAGCCTTACTACATTGGGCTGAGGGATGAAATGCTGATAAAGCCTTACTACATTTGGGCTGAGGGAAGAATTGGAATCAGCAATGAGTCAAACTGGGCACGGAACAACTATGAGTTCCCTCTGGTACTCTGATCTGCTCTCTCCTTAATTGTCCTCTACCCTTTTGACATTACCGAGCCGTGCCAAGCAAACGTCTATCCTCATTCTGTCTTTCAGTTCACTACTGTGAACCCATCCTCGATGGTCTTTCTCTTCAGTGAACCCATCCTGCATTCTTCCCCTTAGACATCTCCACACAGGAGACCATATTTTACCTGGTAATCCTGGTCATCGATGCAGAACCTCTCCCTCAGGTTGCGGAACACCATAGGGCAGTACTCTTTGAATTTGAAGCGGCTGGGCAGGTTTTCTCTGAGAGATACAAGAGTGTTGAAGAGTGTTAATATAGAAGAGTGTGTTAGCCCATTAGCATTCAGTGTTGATGTAATCTGAGGAATCATTGGAATAGATAACGGAAATGTGAGACACTCTTGACCAGCATACTAGAGGTGCTTCACTACGAGGATGATTTGCAATGCAAAGMTGCWCAGTKAAGTGTTCAATTCATGTTTTGACTACAACTCCAGTGTAGTGTAGCGTAGTGGAGATCGCCAGAGGCATAATCTTGATTTTACTTACGCAGGAAAATCAAATTAAGGAATGTGATATATCAGAAGATGGTAATAATTATATTACACAACCTAAAATAGTCATATAATCACACAGTTCATCCGGGTTTTAAACCAATTTTCGGGATAAATAGCTTCTAAAATATATGTAAACAGACCATTRTTGTCTCAATTTGTGTTGTTTTCCTGGAGTGCTATGACATGACACAATATCAGTACTTGTTACATTACAACTTGTCTAAGTYCTATCAACTGATTTCAGCCAGTTTATGGCTGTGGATTGATTGCATTGTTTGAATGGAATGTTGGCATATTGGCAGTTCGTTTGACAAATGTATGGAATCATTCCTCTTAAACTGTCTGGCTAGCTAAATTCTTCAAATGCATTACATTACACAATATCTTATCACAGCACTGGCAAATCATGGTTGACCAACTCCCTGACCCAAATGGCTGACTGTTATCTCAACATATGAAGGTTCATGTCCATTCTATTATTCTAATTATATAGTTATTCCATTAGCAGAGTCAGAGTGTTGATGTAATCTGAGGAACCCACTGAAGTAGATAAAGGAAATGTGAGAAGCTCTTGACCAGCATACTAGAGGTCCTTCACTATGAGGATTATTTGCATTGCAAAGCTGCTCAGTGAAGTGTTCAATTCATGTTTTGACGAGAACTCCAGTGTATTGGGGATCGCTAGACCCATGGTGAGTTATATTACAGGTGATAGAGGAGCTTGATCTTGCTAGTGATTTAAAAGCACACCACGTCATAGACCATTGGGCCAACCAAGCMAAGACCTTTTCTCTCCTAATCAGTAGCCTAACATAGTGTTAACAGACTTCAGRTAGTACCGTACTGTATATTTTAGACAATGCAGCTAAATTKGCCTCTTGTTTGAGTTTATATGGGCAGTAATATGGTGTGCAGTAATATGGTATGGCAGGTTGCAAAGTTAGAACTCCGGATACCTACTTGTTAAATAGGTGGTTGTCCACTTTGATCTTACTGTAGGCTTTAAAATCATCAGGCATCAGCATTACTGGTACAGGCACGTTACTYAACTCGTTGATCTGAAAYAGWGGGGAGATAGAAAGAGCAGGAGATCAGAATAGAATGGTAGAGCAGGGAAGAGGAGGTCAACACACTAATCCCCACACCAGACCAAACTGCAGTGAACCAGTGTCTATTTACTGACAATCATTCMCTTTSKACCAAAGTGAACTGACAGCAGTGCTCTGTCACACTGTTGATCTTATCTACCGAGACAGATTCACTGTAAGGAACAGACTGATTCCCGAGCGAGCCCTCTCCATAGATTTATAAACTCCAGACAGTAAGAGGAGTGGCAGGGAGGGAACGTGAATAAACGCTTCAAAGAAAAAGGAGACAAGAACACATCCAGGAGACACAGACATTGCTAAAATAGGAGAGACATTTGAAAAGTTATCTTGAGATGGAAAAATAATAGCATATGGAGCACAAACACATCGAGTTGTATGGAATATGCAGAACATAGCCTAGTAGCCTCTCATAGAGCTGCTGCTTCAAGGGATAGACTCTCATTCAACTGTCTGACATGCTATGAAGAATCACTGTCTAACATGCCCACAGGTTAGGCTCTGGTAGATAGTGTGTCCTTCAAAAGTATCATATTTATTTGTCATTAGAGGCATAGCTTAATGACTTCAGCAGGCAGACAATCAATATCCTGACTATATGTTGGATTATGTCTAATCAACCTACACACAAAGTTTGATGAAGGTGGTCCTTTGTAGCTCAGTTGGTAGAGCATGGCGCTTGTAAAGGCAGAGTAGTGGGTTCGATTCCTGGGACCACCCATCCGTAAAATGTATGCACGCATGACTGTAAGTCGCCTAAGATATAAGTGTCTGCTAAATGGMAGATTTTATTATAAGTATGACGAAGGCTCATATCAGATTTGAAGATGTAGGCTATTCCCGGTGTWGGAAAGCCTGTAAGGCTGGCATTATCTACCATCAAGACTGAATCTGWTTTTGAAGGGAGTTTCAATTAAATCTGTATTTGGCTATATGCTCCGACTGACAAAGTTCTTCTCTGAGCAAAAGCTTAGCTTGGAACTGAATTCATCCAGCTTTGTGACTAGCAGAACAATGTTACGACTGACTACCAAGATTAAATATATTCTGGTTATGACTATGGTTATGAGAGCTTTGAGGAGAAGGCTCTTTGACGTCTTTCTTGTAATCGCCTAAATTAGCCTGCCGCCTACACCTTGAATCTACACCCAGCATCCACCACACACTGAACTTGTCCATGATGATTATTGCAGAATGCGTCACAGGATGATTATTACAGCTTCACTAAATATGCTAATTGGTTAATTAAATTCCWTTGTCTTCTCCATACAATAACTGTCTGTTTGACTATAGTCTATATTTATCCTTATCTTTCTTATATAAGGTATTGAAATATACATAAAAGAGGCTCACTAAAAACACAGCAAATAGAGGGGGAAATCAAGAATAATTACAGACAATAGTACATGCAAGATGTAATGTACACGTTAGTGTAGGCAACATATTGAAATGCATGCAAACATTGGAAGTGAAATTATGCATCAGCACTGTTATTCAAATGGTGAGTGAAGCGAATCAAAAACTGCAAGCCTGGGGCATCATATTCATGCCAGAGATATTGATCTGGAGGTGTCAGTCAAGCAGGGAAGGGGGTGTGTTCGCCTACAACTGCTGGCCACAAAAATTGAGCCTTGAAGCTCTCTGCAATCCATTTGGTGATCGCTGCATTCATATGAGTGAGAAACTTGATGCATTTGGTGAAAAACAGTATCAATAAAGTGTCTTTTAGGATGTGTTGAAGACACTGTCCATCCTTCTCCCACTCAAATTAGACTGTGAACCTATTATTTTTTATGGTTGAGTGTTCGAATGTGTACTTCACACTAAACCACATTAAATCAGGAATATAGGCTAGAATATGCAAATGTTAGATTTGCCGCTTTCTCATTCATTGATGCCTGTAAAACAATAGGCAGGCAGGCTGCGGTTGAGGCTCAATGCAACCTGCTGCTCTCCAACAGTCACACCCCTCTCTGGCCTGCGCTAGACAGAATGAATGCTTAGGTTGGAGCAGTGCTCACGACCTCCTCTCCTAACCAGCTCACTTCAGACCACAGAACAGAAGACGTTATGCAGCTTGTGCCAAATAATACCTGCAAATTGCGCGGGTAATGTCAAATGTTTATGTTCAACGTCGCAGCTATTTGCTGCACATTTTTAAAGCGCACGCGACTGGCACACCAAATAGCTAGATTGTTGCTACATTTATATTCCTGACCAGGGAGAATTGTGAATGAGGGGTTAACAGCTTTCACCTGAGCATCATACTAAGTACCTGGCTAACACCCATACACTACAGACTACTAGACGATGGTTGAGTTCTAAAATTGGCTTTTGTCAATCAAGCAGCTGGCTAACTATCGCGTTACCGTTAGCTATTCAAAACACCACATAGACAAACAAGCTAGCCTGGGAACAAGAACAAAAATGCATTTACCGTATGGTTGACACCCCACATTAAAACGCTGAGAATAGGCTCACTTGCACGGAATAATTTCACTTTCTGTCCTATAAAATGTTTCTTTTTCGTCTTCGTTTTGCTAGCGCTCACCGGCGCAACGCTGGTACAGTTGGATGACATGTCTCCAGTTGGGAATAATTTAGGCAACGCAAGACAGCACTGTAATCAAACAGGCTAGCTGGGTCTTATCACTCCAGACAACGAAATTTGCAGTAAGAGCGTGATATCTATACGTGCATTGTCGTATCCACTATCCGATTTTCTGGGTCTTTAAATCAAATTAGATTCTGTAGTAAATTAACGGGATTGCATGTTGCGCGGTCACCACCCTTCCTCCAGAGGAGGCCGCACGGTTTCAGTCCGGAGCGGCACACAGACCAGCTTCTGGCATAGATTGTTAGCCGGCCATCTAGCTACAGGCAAGGTTGCCTTTAGCTAAGCCGCAGTCTTCTTTGATAAGTAATACACGCTTGGTGGACGACTCCTCTCCTTTCTGGTGTCGTTTGCTACCCACAACGATTTGAGGTGATTTTATTTAGAGGTTAGTAATCCCATTATGATGCGCCTGAGATTGTTGTCACCAGTTTTGGGGTCTCCTCAAGATGGCGTCTAGACTGAACATCGCAACGAAGTGCGCCCCCAAGAGGCAGAGAGTAGAAGCGCTCGTGCTGTAGTTGGTACCTTGAAAGTGCAGCGACATTTTGGTGAGAAAATCAGTAAATCTCTGTATTTGTAAAAGCTGCTGATGGCAAAATGAATACTATGAATCAGATATCAGGATTTATCAGAGTAAATGTCTCATTCTAATTGAATGGCGATGAAGCAGAAGAGGCATACATKTCATGTGGCTATGAAGCGTGCACTTTTTACAGTCAAATTGACCCGCAAAATCCTACAATAAATCCAAGAATATAGTAATCAATGGCCTGTAGTAAATACTTCAGGTTTCTCTCTAGAGGAGCATTGTCTAGGGGGCGTGGTTTTCCGTCTAGGGATGGTTGTCTAAGAGAAAATGTATGCAATGACTCCTTTATGAACAAATGTGGTTAATGTATAGAGGGGGTCTTTTAGCGATTTATCAGCGACAGTTGTATTTATTTATTTTTTTATGTAGCAAATACATTGTATATGGCAGGCGGCAGGGACTGAAAATAATATCACGTGACCACASTGGGCGGTCCTCTGACTATGTGGGGGAAAAAAAGCCATTTTCTGGCGCTGCTGCAAAATCTAACGTTAACCGACTCAAAATAATTTACCTGTATCCACGTCGGGCGGTACGGGTGTTTTTCATGTCAAATCAGGTAGGAAGCAAAGAAAGGCATCAATTGTTTTTATTCGCATAATGCGATGCACAGGTACATCAACTCACAAACTGAGGTACTCGGTGTTATGTTTGGATTCTCTCTTGTTCGTTTCTCATATCCAGTCCTGTCACTGAATTTAAGATGGCTGCTTTGTTTCCCACTATCCATCTAAGCTTATTTTTCGTCTATCTTTACATAGTTTTTATGAAAATGATCTATAATGCATAAGAACCCACTGGTACAGGAGGGGCTCATTGTGGGTCTTCTCGGGGTTTGGGGTACGTGCCTCACCGTGCACAGGAGGCCCCACTGGGGTAGTCGGGTCTAGACTACAGCAGTTCCAAACGTATTTTGTTAGATTGGTGGATGGGTAATATCTAAAAAACAACCAGGCGGGAAATAATTACAAAATAAATCGTCATATACTAGTAGCCATTCTGTGTAGTAGCTATGACACTGGTCCATTACAAGAAACATAACTGCTTCTATCTAACAAAAACAAATGATCCATATTATTATAGACAATATCTGTGGACCACATCAATATGTCAGTACACATTTTGTATGTGTAGGCTTTGTGTTTGAAAACAATTCAACTACAGCAGAAAAAGATCACTAAATGTGTCATGTACTTTAGTGGATCAAATCTTGCTACCCAATAAATAATCAAAGTCATTCTTTGGCTGATGGTTGTTCTTTTTGCAGATCCTTCCAGATGGATAAAATGCAACCCAGTCGGCTAAAAATCACAGAGCTGAATCCTAACCTGGTATGCCCACTGTGTGTGGGATACTTCATCGATGCCACAACCATCGTGGAGTGCTTGCACTCATGTAAGATTCCTAGGGCCACTGCATTATTCTAAATGCATATGGGCTAGACTATATGGCCTATAAACCTATAAATGTAGAAAAGGAACGTAGATTTACAATGCATTTTCTTTTCATAAAAAGTCCTACAGTAAGTCACCTGCTTTAAGTCTGTGTTCTTACTTCAGTCTGCAAGACGTGCATTGTTGCCTTCCTGGAAACCAACAAGTTCTGCCCCAGATGTGATGTGCAAGTACACAAGACGTGTCCACAGCTCAGCATCAGGTGAGTTATATTGCATGTGTGTGTGCGTGCACACGTCTCTCTCGGAGTACTTATGTTATTATCCGTCTATAAGTGCAACCAACATGGTCTTATCTTTAGTAAGTGGCTTTATCATTTGCATATCCTTTCTCAGGTCAGACAAGACTCTACAGGACATTGTATACAAGCTGGTGCCTGGATTATTCAAAGGTAAGACCATATCTCTTGAGTAAGGGGTTTTCTATACAAATACTGAACAAAAAATWTAAACGCAACTATTTCAAAGATTTTACTGAGTTACAGTTCATAGAAGGAAATCAGTCAATTTAAATAAATTCATTCGGCCCTAATCTATGGATTTCACATGACTGGGCAGGGGCACAGCGATGGGTGGGCCTGGGAGGGCACAGGCCCACCCACTGGAGAGCCAGGCCGAGCCAATCCGAATTATTTTTCCCCCAAAAAAGGGCTTTTATTAAAGCCAGAAATACTCCTCAGCACCCCCCAGGTTGAAGAAGTCGGATATGAAGGTCTTGGGGCTGGCGTGGTTACTCATGATCTGCGGTTGTAAGACCGGTTGGATGTCCTTTTTTAGGGGGTAGATCAGCTTTAATATTGAAGATAGATTGTGGCTTCTATCAATGTAATTGTCATCATTTCCAAAACCCTATTTAAAAAAAAAAATATATATATATATATATATATATATATATATATATATATAGCTGTCAAGGCAAAAGGTGGCTACTTTGAGGAATCTCAAATATAAAATATATTTTGATTTGTTAAACACTTTTTTTGGTTACTACATGATTCCATATGTGTTATTTCATAGTTTTGATGTCTTCACTATTATTCTATATTGTAATGAGTAGGTGTGTCCAAACTTTTGACTGGTACTGTCTATATGTATGTGTGTGTGTTTGTATGTATATATACTCATTACAATATAGAATAATAGTGAAGACATCAAAGCTATATATACAAAACTATATATATATACATACATACAGTTGAAGTCAGAAGTTTACATACACTTAGGTTGGAGTCGTTAAAACTCGTTTTTTTAACCACTCCACACATTTCTTGTTAACAAACTATAGTTTTGGCAAGTCGGTTAGGAATCTACTTTGTGCATGACACAAGTAATGTTTGATGTCATGGCTTTAGAAGCTTCTGATAGGCTAATTGACATAATTTGAGTCAATTGGAGATGTACCTGTGGATGTATTTCAAGGCCTACCTTCAAACTCAGTGCCTCTGCTTGATATCATAGGAAAATCAAAAGAAATTAGCCAAGACCTCAGAAAAAAAATTGTAGACCTCCACAAGTCTGGTTCATCCTTGGGAGCAATTTCCAAACGCCTGATTATACCACATTCATCTGTGCAAACAATAGTACGCAAGTTTAAACACCATGGGACCAYGCAGCCGTCATACAGCTCAGGAAGGAGACGCATTCTGTCTCCTAGAGATGAACGTACTTTGGTGCGAAARGTGCAAATCAATCCCAGAACAACAGCAAAGGACCTTGTGAAGAAGCTGGAGGAAACAGGTACAAAAGTATCTATATCCACAGTAAAACAAGTCCTATATCGACAACCTGAAAGGCTGCTCAGCAAGGAAGAAGCCACTGCTCCAAAACTGCCATAAAAAAGCCAGACTATGGTTTGCAACTGAACATGGGGACAAAGATCATACTTTTTGGAGAAATGTCCTCTGGTCTGATGAAACAAAAATAGAACTGTTTGACCATAATGACAATCATTATGTTTGGAGGAAAAAGGGGGATGCTTGCAAGCCGAAGAACACCATCCCGACTGTGAAGCACGGGGGTGGCAGCATCATGTTGTGGTGGTGCTTTGCTGCAGGAGGGACTGGTGCACCTCACAAAATAGATGGCATCATGAGGGAGGAAAATTATGTGGATATATTGAAGCAACATCTCCAGACATCAGTCAGGAAGTTAAAGCTTGGTTGCAAATGGGTCTTCCAAATGGACAATGACCCCAAGCATACTTCTTAAGCCACAAAATGGCTTAAGGACAACAAAGTCAAGGTATTGGAGTGGCCATCACAAAGCCCTGACCTCAATCCTATAGAACATTTGTGGGCAGAACTGAAAAAGTGTGTGCGAGCAAGGAGGCCTACAAACCTGACTCAGTTACACCAGCTCTGTCAGGGGGTATGGGCCAGAATTCACCCAACTTATTGTGGGAAGCTTGTGGAAGGCTACCTGAAACGTTTGACCCAAGTTAAACAATTTAAAGGCAATGCTACCAAATACTCATTGAGTTGAGTGTATGTAAACTTCTGACCCACTGGGAATGTGATGAAAGAAATAAAAGCTGAAATAAATCATTCTCTCTACTATTATTCTGACATTTACATTTTTTTAAAATAAAGTGGTGATCCTAACTGACCTAAACAGGGAATCTTTACTAGGATTAAATGTCAGGAATTGTGAAACTGAGTTTAAATGTATTTGGCTAAGGTGTATGTAAACCTCCGACTTCAACTGTATGTGTATATATATATATATAATGTGTGTGTGTGTGTGTGTGTGTATATATATATATATATATATATGTGTGTGTGTTGAAGTCAGAGGTTTATATATATACACATCTCATACTATTGGTTGCTAGAATTGTGTATAATAATTTTAATTTAACTTTCGCTGTCATTTGTGTATCTGTTCGTAAACCAATGGAATCAGTACATCCCTAATCTCTTCCCAACTATTTTGCAATCTATATGGCACAGCTGTCAATTTTCTGGTCCTTAAATGAAACTGGTATACTTTTTTATCACAATTTTCTTTGACCAATTATGGTCTTTAATGCAGGGCCGACACAGGTTTTTTCCCCCTTCCTCTTGCCTCTTCCATTTTTTGCAGTAATGCTGCAATTAGTTGGTTGTAATTTTGGATAGAGCAGACATTTCCATATATTTTTGTTAGCTGCTAGTGTGACTCCACCAGTCCTATTTATGATATCATTTACAAAGATTATACTGTTTACATTTTTTCGCTCAATTTTTATTTAATCAGTTAGTATATTTGAGTTTAACCATAATAATTGTTGTAATATTTGTTCAGTCTTTTCTGGTGGATTAAACTGAAATTGCAACCAACTTTTTAAGACTTGTTTTAAAAATGGCAATATTTCTTAGATTATTTCATTTTCAAATAACCGAAAGTGAGAGGTTGTAATCTGTTGGATGTACTTCCAAATTCTCTAAAWCAAYGTATGAGGTGGYTTATGGTAGAGAAATTAACATTAAATKATCTGGCAACAGCTCTGTTGGACATTCCTGCASTCAGCATGCAAATTGCATGCTCCATCAAAACTTGTGGCATTGTGTTGTGGCCTTTAATTGTCCCCAGCACAAGGTGCACCTGTGTAATGATCATGGTGTTTAATCTGCTTCTTGATATGCCACACCTGTCAGGTATCTTGGCAAATGAGAAATACTCACTAACAGGGATGTAAACAAATGTGGGCGCACAATTTGTTTACAAAAATACGTTTTTGTGTGTATGGGACATTTTTTATATTTTATTTCAGCTCATGAAAAATGTGACCAACACTTTACATGTTGCATTTATATTTGTGTTCAGTGTACATTGCAGTATTTTACAAGGAGCATATTTAGTGCTAATTACAGTATAATAAGCCTGTTTGAGACTGCCCATGAACAGTTGCCCCCTTTTAATAATTAAAAGCGGACATGTGCCAACGTCTTTTTCACTCTGACTTTTTGTTTACATCAGATGAGATGAAACGAAGGCGGGACTTCTACACAAACCAGGAAAACCAACACCTGGAGCCAGGAGAAGTGGTGGAGGAGCCAACTATTATTGCAGAAGATGAAATCATCAGTCTCTCCATTCAGTTCCATGAGAAGAACAAGTAAGTTCTAGAATGTGTGATCTCTTAATCTTTTTCATGCAACCAATTAGATAGGATGTTTCTGTTTCCTGTCGAACARACCAAATGTGTTACAATAGGGTTGTATCTCTACGTGCTAATACGTTTAACAGAACSCTGGGTAAAAAAGCATTTCAAAGCAAAGTTATGCTCATCTTAACCCATGCTGTTTTTCCATTTGCTTATAGAAGTGACACACAACCTGTGGATACAGAAGGAGACAATGTGAGTGATTCAACCATAAAATGCTAACCCAATAAATGCCAATGCTAATGTCAATTTGTCATCCACACTATCTAAATGATAATACATTTCATTTAGCATACGCTTTTAAAAACGACTGTCATGCGCGCATGCATTGCAAGCGCCATGCTCTACCAACTGAGCCATACAGGACCACATTTTTTATAACCTTTCATATTATGTCCTGCCCTTACCCTCTAGTTATAAATCTGTTCTAACCACACGTACTGTTCTCTTCATTTTCAGACCAACAGCAAACGCTTCCTGCAATGCCCGGCAGCCATGACAGTCCTGCACTTAGCCAAGTTCCTGCGTAGCAAGATGGACATTCCAAACACCTTACGGGTAATTTCTACAGGCTKCACAGAACCGCCTCACAACTCCATAGAAAGCCATAGTATACACCAACAACGGCTTTGTCGCAATACTGTATTGTAGTGACAAGCTGCATTCCTATACAATAGATCATGCATGCTTTCGCTTAGGTAGACTAGCCCTACTATTCCCATCCTTCACACCCTTCTCTTGGACTTGTGTGCTATTAATGTGTAATAGTGCTCTCTACCTTGACAGATTGAAGTGCTGTACGCTGATGAGCCCTTAAAGGACTACTACACGCTGATGGATATTGCCTACATGTATTCTTGGCGACGTGTAAGTGCCAACTGACACACTGGCTATAACAACAACACTGACCAAGCTTCAGTTGTCACTTCCAACYCTAATCCCAACTTCACTAAACATCTACGTTTGCTAGGTCCTAGGATCTGAGTGATYTTTCACGTGTCTGGAGAGTTCTCATCTTCTCTCTGTGACTCTTTGCAGAATGGCCCCCTCCCCCTGCAGTACTGGGTCAAGCCCACCCGGAAGCGTCGAAGGCTGTCCCAAGGTGCCGCCCAGGCCCACTCCGACGGCGTCAACACAAGCCCCACCTCTGARAGCGACTCCCACAGCGACAAGGCCCTGAGCCCAGCTGGTCAGGCCCCCAGAGCCTCCACCCTGCCCAGCCCTGCCCTCCGAGGCCAACCCTCTACCCTTCAGAGCCCCAGCGGTACCACAGGACCCAACGGTACTCAACGGCTCCCTCTAGCCTCCAAGTCAGGGAGCAACGCCCGCAAGGTGAAYGTCAACGGCAAAAGCAATGGAGCGGCGACTGAGACTAGGGGAGGGGACAAAGGGGCTGTACCAGCCCCAACCTAAACCTGATACATCTCAGAAACATGGAGAGTGGAACGGAATTGCCCCAAAATGTCAGAGTAGCCCCTCAATGGACCAATGGACAGACAAGGAGAAAATCTGCCAAGAGAGTACTGAGGGAGAGGGCGATTGTGATCAGCAAAAAGACTGTGAAGTGCAGCCAAATAGACATTTCATTTCAATGTGTGTGTGTGACTGTGTGTTAGAGTAAAACATACATACAAAATGTACAATATGTATCCAATGTGAGCATTCGTGCATACCTGGTCATGTATATAGAGTATCTTTTATACAGGATATTGTAATTGTTTTGTAACTGTATAATATGCAGTCGGTTCAATGATTCCTTCCCTCAATTCTTCAGAATTAATTTGGCTTTAAAATATAAATTGACAAAATGCTGAATGGCATTGCAATGCCAATGTCCATATATATATATATATAAATATTAACTAGAAATAAAAAAGCAAGATCTGTCTTCTTGCCGTCAGTCACACTGTATATAATAACTCTGGTGTATGTAGATAGATGCAGTACTTTCTACTGGTAATGGCCCCAATCATCAAGGACAATAGATATGTACGAAAAGTTTGATGCACTTTTCTTTGAAATRCAGATCACAGTATACGAGTACTGAACTTCCCTGTGCTTTGACATTAGAAAAGCCATTATTTATCAAGCCCCAAGCAGCACTACAATTGTCTGAAAAAYGTAGCTTACCGTACATGTTTTTCAACATTACATACTGGTACCCGTTCTACTTAAGAGAAATTAGCTCAAAGGGAATTGTATATCTGACCATGTACACCATGTTGTATTTTCATACACTTTTGACATTCCCTCAATGTATATTTTGACCATTCAATGATATTATTCTAAAATATCAGCCATATGTGCATGTTTAGGTCATTAAAAAGTTTACTTACTTGGTTTTGAGTTCAGTGTCCCATTCTGATTAGTTTTGGGGTTATGTTCTTGAGTAGTTCAAATATCAGRACTTGCCAGTGCTCTTGTGATAAGTCTCCATTTGGRCCTTTAATAYATAGAAATCTGTTAAATTGCTATCAACAACAATTCATGAGTAGCAGAGCTTTAAAGCATGCATTATCATTATGCTGCTATTTAGGAATTTTTTACTTAACTTGATTTTAAGTTGGGATYCATGGCAACTATGTGCCCTCCAAAGAATCTGTGGATTTTCATGACTTCCATGCAGAGGATGCTTTAGGTTGAAACGTTGCATTTCTTCATAAGTGATGTACAAAACAGGTTATAGCATGGCAAAATGTGACCGTAATTAAGAGAAAGTAAAAAATGTATTTGATCATTTTAATTTTAAACACAGACAGAATACACCATGGAGGGAATAATACTGTTTTTAGATCTATAAAAATACATCTTAAACAGTTAATCTTACAGCAAGCCTATGATTTAGTGTTCTATTACAATACTTGATTTTGAGACACAGTCCATCACAATACTTGTGCGTATCATTAGCGGAGCATTAACATTTTAAATATCTGTTTCATCACAATTTCAAACAGTTACAGAAGCACCAGTGCATACCACACACAGGGYAATTCCACGRTAACAGAACRATTTTTMACTTTAAAATGTATGCCAAACACAAACCAATGATTGCAAAGAATGAGAAACTGATTCTGTTACCTAACTTTGCATCTGCACTCTTCAAGTAAATGTGTTTTGTGGAAATTGTTAAAACTAGTTCTTGTGCATAAAGTTGAATGGTTTGATTAASTTTAATCATTGGTTTTTACATTTTAAAGTGAAATATCTGAATCTCAGCATCATTGTGGAATTGCCCAATAACAAGTATCACTTTGCAGATTGCTTATCATAGGATGAATCCTTAATTGAGTTGTTCACAGAGCTCTTATGTCATGCAAATCTTGTATGGATGACAATGGGAGATTTGTTCAAAGCTAGTTCTAAGCCCAGAGTTTCCCATTATATTCTGAGGTTCCTAAGGCTGCGTTTAGACAGGTAGCCCAATTCTGATATTTTTTCCACTAATCACAGATCTTTTCACATCAGATCTAAGCATGTCACAGTATGTCAGATATGTATATAAGTCATCGGTTTGCCATTGATCACCCAAGTGCAGAGCTACTTTCTGAACCAGTGAGTCTGGTCCTACATCTCCAGGACCAGAACTCAGAGGACCCACACCTCAGTGAATTGGACAAAAACATATTCAGYGCCTAGCCATTCAGGAGTCTGTGTTCTCTGGGAGCAGGGCAGACTGGATGAATTCCTGCTTGTGAGTGCCATCGCAGTATGGTGGGTTAGCGGTGTACTTGCAGCCACACAGCCAAGTTTTGGAGTCCTTCTCAGGGATGAAGCGCAGAGGCATCAGGCCCTGGGCTTTAGTCTTGTGGGTTCCATCACAGAAAGGCTAAGACAGAAAGATGGGAGAAACAAGCCAGCGATTGAGGACCTCAAATTCTAAATTAGTTACTGCTGCTAGATTCTGTGGTCTTTACTGAATAATCTGCTGCGCTGGTATGCTAAAGCAAATCTGATCCAATTCCACATTGGGATCATGACAGAGTTCAATGAACATGTTTCATTGAAAGCAGAGTGATGGGCGCATGGTGACCAATGTAAAGCATGATTGTAGTGCCCTCACCTGTTTCTTGCTGTGTCCACAAGTGCACCACGAGTAACGCTTTCCCCCTACAAGCTCCACCTTGAAAGGCTTTTTGGAAGCGATGACAGGCTCACTGGATAGACTGGAGAGCTGGACCTGTAACGATAAGTTTCAGATTTAGGGTAGCAAAACTGATTTCCTTTATGCAAATTCAGTGAATGCATCCTACAAATGCCTGTGTGTGGTCAGCAAACAAGAACATGGAAAATTATATTACGGCAGATAACAATAAATCACTTCCTCCCAATGCTATAGAGTAGGAGTAAATCCTCACCTCACAACATTGTAACCCACCATTTGACTTGCAGGCTACCGTTGCAACATTGTAACCAAAGACAACTTGTTTACATGCAAAAGAGAGGTTGTGTTTTGTAGTTGTTGACCATGTGAAACTTCTTCCTTGAGACTTAATCGTTTGCTTACCTTTGGGGCGGTAATAATCGGCCATGTCCAAGGTTGTATCAAGGTTGCAGAAACTAATTTGCGCACTCTGTCTGACATGATCGTGTTCATATTTGGTTGTGGGTGCGTGCTATTAAGTAGCCTGCGGCTGCTACTCTGTGGTCTGTATATTGTTATTTACAACCAAATAAAGCCTTCAAAATCAACTTATTCATATTAGTGACAGACAATTTGCAACAAAATGAAAATGGCATCAAAAACAAACAACCAACGTTAGCTGAACTTGAGATAAGGACGAGCGGAGACTTTGTGTAGCTAACAGCTGGTCATGTAGAGGTGGCTTCCGGGAATTAGTCACGTGAGACGCTGCATGCGCTTCTCTCCAACCAAGATGCGCAGCATTGAGGGGATTCGATTATCTGGCCCGGTTTTTCCTGTTGGAAAGAGTTTCACCGGGTGAAAAGTGAATTAGTTTGGAACTGGGCTGCTTCCTGAGCTTGCAACCTGGACTCCGGGGTATATGTATATGTAACATAGTAAACGTAATCCGGGATACTCAATTAGTATACATGACATTTCGATTGGTATGTATTAATYTGCAGATATCCATAATCCATTTTGTATAATACGTTACGGATTACAATTCGTATAATATGTTACGAATTGCAATTCGTACAACATGTTACACAATTTTTTTTTTTTTGTAGCTAATATTAGCTAGGTGGCAACCGAGAGGTAGCCTGGCGGTTAGAGAGGTGAGCCAGTGGCCCGGAGGGTTGCGAGTTTGAATCTCAGGTCCGACTGGAAAAATCTGTGAGCTGGCAACCATTGGTTGCTGGCATCAAATTCCTAGATACCATTTGCCTGCTGTTGTGCCCCTGAGAAAGGCACTTAACCCTCACAACAACAGCTCCCCGAGTGTTCAGTGTGGCTGCCACCCCACACCTCTCCAAAACCGGTGTGTTTCTCGGAGGGGTAGGGTTAAAWGCAGAAGTCAAATTTTGGTTATATTTTTTTACACATTAACTTAGTTTAAGAATGATCATCATATATCAGCTATATGAACTTGCCCGACGCCAGCATGTTAGACAAATATGAATACAACATATTTTTTTGATTTGTCGCAGTAGGCCTATTTCACTATCCTTGCATCATGTCTTGCCTCCAGTTTGAGCTCAGGCTCCTTGATGATTTCCTTTGAACATGAACATGAGCTTTGTTCTATGTAGGCCAAAAGTCACTGTCTTCTTTTAATATCTACATCGCCTGACTGTTTCTCAAAATAATGCATGGTTTAAGGAATAAAAAATAAGAATGACACAATGTGTATTGAAATAGTAGGCTATTATTTATTACCTTATGGACAGTGACAAAACATAAATGTCTTTATCCATTTATCATAAATAAAATGTTTGTCAACAAGTGATTTATGAACAATGAATATAGGCAGTACAGTATAAGGAAGTTAGCTGCTTCATGACATTTTTTTTATTTTAAACACTTTTTTTCACTGAGCTGACTAGATGCTAGAAGATGACTTTGAAATGTGTGCCATCACAGTAAGGTACATTTTTGGTTAGCTTACAGGCACACAGCATAAGGGTGCTGTCCTTCTCGGGAGTGAAGTGTCGTGGAGAGATGCTGGGTGCTTGAGTCCTGTGAGCACCGTCACAGAAGGGCTGACAGAGAAAGGGCGAGAGAGAGAGAGAGATAGCGAGACTGTCAGAGCTATTGTTTCACTGATTTAATTTGTAAATTATAGCACAGATTACAATCTGAAACATTATTCTCATGTAGAAGACCTAAAAATAGCATATAGGCATAAATCCCCTCTGCTGGAATAGGAAAGGGTTAATACTGCGTACATTTTGGCTCATCAGTCCTAACCCTTCTTTATTTATTTTTTTACATTCCATGCTTTGAACTAGAACTCTGCTASACGACCTGAGCTCGACAGGCCCCGACATTATACATCGGGTTAGTCGGGCCTGTTTTTTCATCAATAACTAGGGTACAGGCTAGAGTCCTGCACAGGCAGGAATTTTAAGCMAAAGTGCTYTACYTTGAACATTMWATGCCTAACACTCACCTGTTTCTTGCTGTGTCCACATGCACACCAGACGTAGCATTTGCCTCCWGTCACTTTCACCCTGAAAGGCATCTTGGCAGCAACAACTGGCTTTATTGATCTGAGTGGAGCATTGCATCTGAGGAAGTAGTAGTTTAGTCACACAATAATAGAGCATTGCTTAGTCTTGTCATATGACAGAAGTGTTGATCCTGGCACTGAGAACTCACGGTGCAGTGGTTCCCAAACTGTAGCAGCCCCCCCCCATTAAACAAAATATTTAAAAAATGTCATCTTGAAAGTTGTAATAGTAGAATGCGAAATTGGATAGTGCATCATCAGTATTCCTCTTGTCATGTCAGTCATTGCATACCTTAGAGAGCTACAGTCGTATGAAAAAGTTTGGGCACCCCTGACAATTTCCATGATTTCCATTTATAAATAATTGGGTGTTTGGATCAGCAATTTCATTTTGATCTATCAAATAACTGATGGCCACAGTAATATTTCAGTAGTGAAATAAGGTTTATTGGATTAACAGAAAATGTGCAATATGCATCAAAACAAAATTAGACAGGTGCATAATTTGGGCACCCCAATAGAAAAATCACATCAATATTTAGTAGAGCCTCCTTTTGCTAAAATAACAGCCTCTAGACGCTTGCCATAGCCTCTAATGTGTCTGGATTCTGGATGAAGGTATTTTGGACCATTCATCCTTACAAACATCTCCAGTTCAGTTAGGTTTGATGGTTGCCGAGCATGGACAGCCCGCTTCAAATCATCCCACAGATTCTCAATGGTATTCAGGTCTGGGGACTGGGATGCGCCATTCCAGAACATTGTACTTGTTCCTCTGCATAAATGCCCGGGTAGATTTTGAGCAGTGTTTGGGTCGTTGTCTTGTTGAAATATCCAGCGCGGCGTAACTTCAACTTTGTGACTGATTCTTCAAACTTATTCCCAAGAATCTGCTGATATTCAGTGGAATCCATGCGATCCTCACTTTAACAAGATTCCCAGTACCGGCACTGGCCACACAGCCCCACAGCATGATGGAACCCCCACCAAATTTACTGTGGGTAGAAGTGTTTTTCTTGGAACGCTGTGTTCTTTTGCCGCCATGCATAACGTGCAAAGTGCGCTGAATGTTGAACGATGCACAAATGACACCATCTGCAGCAAGATGATGTTGTAGGTCTTTGGAGGGTGGTCTGTGAGCTGGTTTTGACCGTTCTCACCATCCTTCGCCTTTGCCTTCCAATATTTTACTTGGCCTGCCACTTCTGGCCTTAACAAGAACTGTGCTGTGGTCTTCCATTTCCTCACTATGTTCCTCACAGTGGACACTGACAGCTTAAATCTCTGCGACAGCTTTTTGTAGCCTTCCTCTAAACATAATGTTGAACAATCTTTGTTTTCAGTCATTTGAGAGTTGTTTTGAGGCCCCCATGTTGCCACTCTTCAGAGGAGAGTCAAAGAGAACAACAACTTGCAATTGGCCACCTTAAATACCTTTTCTCATGATTGGATGCACTTGTCTATGAAGTTCAAGGCTTAATGAGCTCACAAACCAATTGTGTGTTCCAATTAATCAGTGCTAAGTAGTTACAGGTATTCAAATCAACAGAATGACAAGGGTGCCCACATTTTTGCATAGCCTATTTGCACATCTGATTTAATTTCATACAACTTAATATTGCTACACTAAAAATCTTTGTCTGGACAATACCCAGTACTCAGCTTTTATTAGAAAATGAATGCCATGCCACTGTGATCATTTTCTGTGACGACAGAGTAAATTATTATGCAGCCTCAGAGGGGTGCCCAAACCTTTTCATACGACTGTATTTAACAGAAATGTCCAGATCAACTAGCCCATGTCAGCTAACGTTTTTAAGCTAGGTTTTTTAGTCCAAAGATTTGTAGTAATGGTCAAGTCACTCAATATTAGATGAATACACATTAGAAATGGCAAAATGTATAGAATTACAACAAAATTTGCTTTAAAACGGCAAAATAATTATCTGCACCCAATGACAAATGTGTAGAATTGCAGAAAAAAGCTGCAAATATGCAAAATGTTCTCTCCTTTGGGGGGGGGGGGGGCGCATTTTCCCCAATGCTGGAAGGGGGGCTGAGTTAAAAAGTTTGGGAACCCCTGCCATGGTGGACAATCTTTTTTGTTCCAACCCAGCACCACGAAAACGTACTAAAATAATGTAACTTGGAATTTAATAGCCTCTTCAGTGGACCTGCCAAATGACTGTTGAACTTTGCTTTAGCTCAACTATTTTCATTAAGGATTGAGATGTAATGGCACAATGCTGCTTCACTAATTTAAAAAGTTACAATTTATTTATATAGCCCTTCTTACATCAGCTGATATATCAAAGTGCTGTACAGAAACCCAGCCTAAAACCCCAAAAAGCAAGCAATGCAGGTGTAGAAGCACAGTGGCTAGAAAAAACTCCCTAGAAAGGCCAAAACCTAGGAAGAAACCTAGAGAGGAAACAGGCTATGAGGGGTGGCCAGTCCTCTTCTGGTTGTGCCGGGTGGAGATTATAACAGAACATGGCTAAGATGTTCAAATGTTCATAAATGACCAGCATGGTCAAATAATAATAATCACAGTAGTTGTCGAGGGTGCAACAGATCAGCACCTCAGGAGTAAATGTCAGTTGGCTTTTCATAGCCGATCATTGAGAGTATCTCTAACACTCCTGCTGTCTCTATAGAGTTGAAAACAGCAGGTCTGGGACAGGTAGCACGTCCGGTGAACAGGTCAGGGTTCCATAGCCGCAGGCAGAACAGTTGAAACTGAGCAGCAGCACGGCCAGGTGGACTGGGTACAGTAAGGAGTCATCATGCCAGGTAGTCCTGAGGCATGGTTCTAGGGCTCAGGTCCTCCGAGAGAGAGAAGGAAAGAGAGAATTAGAGAGAGCATACTTAAATTCACACAGGACACCGGATAACACAGGAGAAATACTCCAGATATAACAGACTGACCCTAGCCCCCGACACATAAACTACTGCAGCATAAATACTGGAGGCTGAGACAGGAGGGGTCAGGAGACACTGTGGCCCATCCGATGATACCCCCGGACAGGGCCAAACAGGCAGGATATAACCCCACCCACTTTGCCAAAGCACAGCCCCCACACCACTAGAGGGATAGCTTCAACCACCAACTTACCATCCTGAGACAAGGCCGAGTATAGCCCACAAAGATCTCCGCCACGGCACAACCCAGTCAGGAAGACCACGTCAGTGACTCAACCCACTCAAGTGACGCACCCCTCCTTTTCACTACCATATGAATGGCATTTCTGTGCCATGGGTGAATAAGGTGTGTTCTCTAATGACTATGCAGGTTTTCTTTGAACAGTTGCCCTTCCTTAAACCACTATGAACAACATACATGTTGTTATTTCATATAGTGCCTTATAATTAGTCTTTAAATGCTAGAATCTAGATTTATATGTTTTTTTTATTCAAATGCACATGTCAACAGTGATACTTTAATACTCATATTGTCTATTTCAAGTATTTTAGTGAGGCTTTACAGAGAGGCTGGAATCCAGATCGCCACAGAAAGCTGACAAAAGGTGTTATTCTATAACTACTGCACTTGCAGTCAAATCTCACAAGCGACCTACTTACAAAAATGGATTTGCCTTGAGTTTATACATATGCTTGAACTGGTAACAGCTGCAAATAGCCGAGGTTGCCTCAAAATTGCCATGGTCCCATTACGCATTGTTCCTATGATCACGTTTATTCTTCCTGAAGCGGCACGCGAGCGTCTTTGTAGACGTCCTGGTTTTTAGTAAGGCTGCCTCCTAAGAAAAGTCAGACAAAACAATCTACAGTAGCTTTCACTTCACCCTTTTCACAAAAAAATGAATTAAAAAGACAAGTTAGACCGCCCACAACAAGTATCAACTTCCAAATGGGTTTATATCACCAATGACAATGATTGTTGCGATATTTTGTAACACAGACAGGTAAGCTATTGGCCTATAAATGTAAAAAGACACCCCAGGGCGAGGTCCACTTCCATACAAATCAAAATCAAATAAAATTTTATTAGTCACATACACATGGTTAGCAGATGTTATTGCGAGTGTAGCGAAATGCTTGTGCTTCTAGTTCCAACAATGCAGCTGTCAGGACCCGGTGCGAGAAACAGTCACTAATAATCGTCAGAACCCAGAAGATGAGGCAGACACAGCAGTACTAGAGATGGTGGTTTAATTAAAGAACAAAATCTTCAGGCAAAGAAACTAAATCCACAATGTCCAAAAATAAAGCCAAGAGGCACAAAATGGAAATCCTCCAAAATACAAAAGAAACTCCACAAAGTGGTAAAAAACAGCAGGGAAAAACAAACCTCAAAAGACTACCTCAATCAGATACGATCAAATAACTAAACCAGAGAACTTGAAAATCCAACAAGAGAAATATCTGTATAAACAAGGCTTGGGCTGGGGCTGGGTGCTACTTACAAACACTGAGCAAGGAACTAGGAAACACACAGGGTTAAAATACTAACAAGGGAACGACCCACGAGGTGCAAACAATAATTAGAGCAAAAAAACAAAGAGTACAAAAAAGGTGCAATGGGGACATCTAGTGACCAAAACCCAAAGTCTTGGCAAAACCTGACAGAATCCCCTCCTAGAACGCGCTCCTGACGTTCCTACACCTTCTCAGGGTGGAGGCCTGAACTGACGAATGAGGTCAGGGTCCAGTTAGGTCCTTGGCAGGGAACCAGGAGCGTCCTCGGGACCGTAGCCTTCCCAGTCCAGCCAGATACTGCCAGGCCGCTGCACCGGCGGGAATCCAGTATCCGGTGGAGGTATAATACAGCGACTGGCCACCGATGACACGGGGCGGAGGGGGAGGTCTGCCTGCTGGGATAAGGGAGAGAAAAAACAAGGTTTTAATAAAGAAATGTGAAATGTCGGATTGATCTAAGGGATCTGGCAAGTGCAGGCGAAAAGTAACGGGATTGACTCTCCTGGAAATCTTAAAGGGACCGATGAATCTCTGGGACAGCTTGCGAGACTCCACCCGTAGTGGTAAGTCTTTTTGAGAAGCCATACTCTCTGGCGGGGTACAGGGTAGGACCGGGACGGCGACGTCTGTTGTTCGTCGTTGGTACTGCTGAGAGGAACGCAGAAGATTAAGACGGTGCCTTCTTCCACGTAAGCCGACGGTCTGATGAACTCGAGGCTGAAGGCACTCTGACTTCTGCTCCTGGTCCGGGCCAATAGAGGAGCATAGCCAATGAACTACATTGCGGGGATATACCAGTGGAGGAGGAGCAAGGTGTTGTGCGCGTACTCGGCCCAAACAATGAAGGATGACCATGTGGACGGGTTGTTGGAAACCATACATTGAGGTGGTTTCCAGCTCCTGATTCCATCCTCTCAGTTTGGCCATTGGACTCCGGATGGTACCCTGAAGATAAACTGGCCGTGGCCCTATGAGTTGCAGAAGGCTTCCAAAACCTTGAGGCGACTGGGACCTCTGTCGGAAACCATATTTTGCGGAATGCCAAAGACTGAACACATGGTTAATCACCAACTCAGCTGTTTCCTTGGCAGAAGGTAATTTGGTCAAGGGAAAAAACCTGGCCGCCTTAGAAAACCTGTGTGTGATGACTAGGATCGTAGTATTACAATGGGACGGAGAAGGCCAGTAATAAAGTCCAACGAGATATGGGACCAGGGTCGGTGGGGAATAGATAAAGGGTGAAGGAGTTCTTGAGGGCGGAGGTGAGAAGATTTGCCCTGGCACAGCACACGGAACAGGCCTTGACGAAGTGGCAACGTCGTCCTTTTGGTGGGCCACCAGAACTTACCTGGATGAACTCCAAGGTGCGACTAGCCCGGGTGACAGGTGAGGCCGAGAGGAGTGCCCCCACAGAAGGACTTGGGACTTGCTGCCTTGGGAACAAACAACGATTGGCCGGACCTCCTCCAGACCCGGGTTCGATGGCTTGAGCTTGTTTCACGGTATCCTCCACTTGCCACGGATCGGAGCCACGATCTTAGCGCCGGAAGGACAGTCATGTCAGTATCTCTCGAATGGCAGGAAGAGTAGATTCGTGACAAGGCGTCCGGTTTGAGATTCTTCGACCCGGGTCTATAGGTGAGGATAAACTGAAATCGGCTGAAGAAAAGAGACCATCGAGCTTGTCTGGAGTTCAACCGCTTCGCCTGCTGGATATACTCCAGATTTTTGTGGTCCGTAAGCACTTGAAACGGTTTGAGAAGCCCCTCGAGACAGTGTCTCCATTCCTTCAATGCCATCTTAACCGCTAGGAGTTCACGATCCCCCACATCGTAATTCTTCTCGGCCGGGGTAAGCCGGTGAGAGAAGAAGGCGCAAGGATGAAGCTTCTTGTTCACCCTCTCTGAGACAGGACAGTCCAACCCCAACCCTGATGCGTCTACCTCCACCACAAAGGTTCATCCGCCGTTGGTAGTGTCAGGATGGGAGCAGAGAGGATGCGCTGCTTGAGTCCTTGAAGGCCGTCTCAGCCTCTCTTCCCCACAGAAACCTTGTGTTGCCACCCTGGTTACAGCTGAGAGAGGGGCTGCCACAGCTGAAGTTTCTTGATAGAACTTGCGATAAAGTTGGTGAAGCCCAGGAAACGCTGAACTTCCTTAACGGACTTGGGGTGGGCCAATCCGCTACGCCCTACTTCTTGGGGTCCATCTGGACTCGACCGGGTTCCACTATAATACCAGGAATTGTACTCGAGAGGAATGGAATTCACACTTTTCCGGCTTAACGTACAAATGGCTGTCTAGGAGGCGTTGGAGCACTTGTCTGACATGCTTAGTGTGTTCTTGAAGGGAGCTCGAAAAGATGAGGATTCATCCAAGTAAACAAACACGAAGATGTTAAGCATATCCCTAAGCACATCGTTTATAGCGCTTGAACACAGCCGGGCGTTGGTCAGGCCGAAGGCATCACCGAGTATTCGTAGTGACCAGTAGGCGTGTTGAAAGCGGTCTTCCCCCGTCCCGGGTTTGATCCGCACAAGATGGTATGCGTTCCGCAGGATCGCTTAGTGAAGCAACTGCTTCCTGGAGCAGCTCAAAGGCTGTGGCCATAGGGGTAGCGGGTAGGTTAGGACGGTTATGGCATTGAGTCCCGGTAGTCAATGCAAGGTCGTAATCCACCGTCTTTCTTGGCCACAAAGAAAAACCCTGCTCCGCCGCGGCGAGGTAGATGGACGCATGAGGCCTGCTGCCAGACGTCCTTGATGTGTATCCATAGCAGCTCGTTCGGGAGGAGAAAGGGAAAAGATCCGACCCCTGGGAGGGCAGGTCCCGGAAACAGGTCGATGGTGCAATCGTAAGGTCTATGGGGTGGTAGTTTGGTGGCCCTCTGTTTGCTAAATACCAGTTTGAGGTCATGGTAACACTCGGGAACTCGGGACAGGTCGATGGATTCTAGAGACTCGGAAGGGGAACCTTGGGAACTCGGGAAGATACAAGTGGCTTGGCACGTAGGACCCCCTGCTTGATAGTGCCACAAGACCAGTCGATGTGAGGGTTATGGCTGTGAAGCCAGGGATAACAAGGACGAGAGGGAACTCGGAACAGGATCAGATGAAAGTTCATCACTTCCTGGTGTTGGGAAACTGAAAGTCGCAAGGGGGTAGTGGCACGAGTGACAAGTCCAGATCCCAAAGGCTTCTATCCAACGTAGTAACCCTTATGGGGTCACTTAGGAGTTCAGAAGGAACGCCATTCTCCTTCGCCCAGACCCCATCCATGAAGTTACCTGCGGCTCCAGAGTCTACCAAGGCTTGAAGAGAAAACTCGTGGTCGTCCCAGGCAAGGGTAACTGGAATGAGCAGGCGGGAGTTGGATGGATGGAGGAGGTATGTTTCCCTTACAGTCCTCCCAGGCCTGCACGGGAAGTGCGTTCCCTGGAGCCCGGGACAGTGGAGCGGAAATGGCCCGGTTTGCGCAATATAGACAGCATGCTCCTCATCCGGCGGTCTCTCTCAGCCTGGGAGATGCGTCCAACTGCATGGGTTCTGGTGGAGCCAGCGAGAATAAAGGTGGAGACTCGGAGCTGAACCGATAGGAGCTAGGGTGAGCGGTCTACGGTTGAGTTTCTCTCTCTTCAGACGCTGGTCTATGCGTGAAGCCAACTTGATAGGACTCGAGGTTGTCCGGTGGTTCCCGAGTGCCAGTTCATCTGGATGGTGTCAGAAAGACCCTTCAAAAACACACTGTGAGCGCCTCGTCGTTCCAGCCACTTGCTGCTGCACAGTGGGAACTGGATGGCATAGTCCGTCACGCTGCGCCGACCTTGGCGGAGAGTCAGGAGCTGTTTGGCTGAGTCAGGGCCGTTGGTAGGACCTTGAAACACTCGCTTGAATTCTTCAGCAAAGGTAGAGTAGCTGGCACAGCAGGGACTTTGCATCCACACAGCAGTAGCCCAGGCTAGGGCTTTTTCCGAGCAGGGTGATGATATATGCTATCTTGAGCGGTCGGGTGGAAACGACGATGGTTCAGCTCAAAGGAGAGAGAACATTGGTGAAAAACCCCTTACAAACACTCGGATCCCCTGAGAACCGTTGGAGGCGGCAGACGAGGTTCAGCCAGGGGTTAACTGCCAGGGGCACTTGAATCGGATGAACTGGACAGAAGCGGTTGCCGGGAAAGTCGATCCGAAATCTGCTTTATGGACAGCATCTCTGACAGAAATTGAGAATGTCTAGCCATTAAGGCCTCTTGTGACCAGACAGCTTCGTGGCGTTGGACAGTCCCCTCGTGGTGGGACAGCATGGAAAAAAAATCCTGGGTACTGGCTGCTCTGGGTTCATTATAATGGCTCAGTGTTCTGTCAGGACCGGTGCGAACAGTCACTAATAACTGTCAGAACCCAGAAGATGAGCAGACACAGCAGTACTAGAGATGGTGGTTTAATTAAAGAACAAAATCTTCAGGCAAAGAAACTAAATCACAATGTCCAAAAATAAAGCCAAGAGGCACAAAATGGAAATCTCCAAAATACAAAAGACACAAAGTGGTAAAACAGCAGGGAAAAACAAACCTCAAAAGACTACTCAATAAATACACAAGAACTAAACCAAGAACATCCAACAGAAAATATCTGTATAAAACAAGGCTTGGGCTGGGGCTGGGTGCTAACTTACAAACACTGAGCAAGGAACTGAGGAACACACAGGGTTAAAATACTAACAAGGGAACGACCACAGGTGCAAACAATAATTAGAGCAAGAAAAAACAAAAGGTACAAAAAAGGTGCAATGGGGACTCTATGTGACCAAAACCCGAACAGTCTTGGCCAAAACCTGACAGCAGCAATATCTAACATGTAATCTAACAATTCCACAACAGCAACCTAATACACACACATCTAAGTAAGGAATTGAGTAAGAATATATACATATAACACGATCCCGAAGAGTTAAAGTGACTAGTGATGCATTCATTAAGGTCCAATGATTTCAAGTCTTATGTAGGCAGCAACCTCTCTGTGTTAGTGATGGCTGTTTAACAGTGTGATACGCTTGAGATAGAAGCTCTTTTTCACTCTCGGTCCACCTTTGATGCACCTGTACTGACTCACCTTCTGGATGGTACGGGGTTAACAGGCAGTGGCTCGGGTGGTTGTTGTCCTTGATTATCTTTTTGGCCTTCCTGTGACATCGGGTGCTGTAAGTGTCTTGGAGGCAGGGTATTGCCCCGGCGATGCGTTGTGCAGACCGCACAGGAACCGCTCTGGAGAGCCTTGCGGTTGTGGGCGGTGCAGTTGCCGTACCAGGCGGTGATACAGCCCGACAGGATGCTCTCAATTGTGCATCTGTAAAATTTTGTGAGGGTTTTTGGTGACAAGCCAAATTTCTTCAGCCATCACCAATCATAGAGGAAGATAGAGGCCTCTAGTGGCCAAAAGGCTGTTTTAGCATGGGCTGTGCCATTGAGGGTTTAAAATCAAATCAAACTTTATTTGTCACATGCCCTGAATACATGGCCTGAAGTATAGACCTTACCGTGAAATGCTTACTTAAAAGCCCTTAACCAATAGTACAGTTCAAGAATAGTTAAGGAAATATTTACCAAATAAGCTAAAGTAAAAAATTATAAAAAGTAACACAATAAAATAACAATAACAAGGCTATATCCAGGGGGTACCAGTACCGAGTCAGTGTGAGGGGGTACAGGTGAGTTGAGGTAATTTGTACATGTAGGTAGGGGTGAAGTGACTATGCATAGATAATAAACAGTGAGTAGCAGTGTACAAAACAAATGGGGGGGCATTTGATTAATTGCAGTCTTATGGCTTGGGGGTAGAAGTCTAGGAGACTTTTGGTCCTACACTTGGTGCTCCGGTACCTCTTGCCGTGCGAAATCAGAGAATTTTATGACACCGCCTATTGTATAGGTCCTGGATCGCAGGAAGCTTGGCCCCAGTGATGTACTGGTCCGTATGCACTACCCTCTGTAGCATCTTATGGTYAGATGCCGAGCAGTTGCCATACCAGGTGGTGATGCAACCGGTCAGGATGCTCTCAATGGTGCTGTCACGTTTTAAGGTAAGACCCAGATGCAGACTGTGTCGAAGTAACAATGTTTATTACAACAACAGGGGAAAAGGTACAGGATGGCAGTCAGGCTCAGGGTCAGGTCAGGCAGAGGTCGGTAATCCAGATTAGTGAGGCAAAGGTACAGGAGGGTAGACAGRCTCAGGGTCAGGACAGGTAGAAGGGTCAAAGCCGGGAAAAACTAGAAAACAGGAACGAAGACAGGAACAAGGGGAAAAACGCTGGTAGGTTCTACGAACAAAACGAACTGGCAACAGACAAACAGAGAACACAGGTATAAATACACAGGGGATGATGGTGAAGATGGGCAACACCTGGAGGGGGGTGGAGACAAGCACAAAGACAGGTGAAACAGATCAAGGCGTGACAGGTGCAGATGTCAAACTTTTTGAGGATCTGGGGACCCATGCCAAATCTTTTCAGTCTCCTGAGGGGAAAAGGTTTTGTCATGCCCTCTTCAAAACTGTCTTGGTGTGTTTGGACCATGATAATTYGTTGGTGATGTGGACACCAASGAACTTGAAATTCTCGACCCGCTCCACTACAGCCCCGTCGATGTTAATGGGGGCCTGTTTGGCCCGCCTTTTCCTGTAGTCAACAATCAGCTCCTTTGTCTTGCTCACATTGAGGGAGAGGTTGTTTTCCTGTCTCTTTGTCTCTTTCCACCATACTTCCAGCATTTTAAAGTAGTCAAATTAGTCAACTGGGTGGGGATTCCTATGGGTTGTAGCCACGATGGCGCTGCCCATGCTGTCACAGACGCTACAATGGTACAGATATAAAGAGGAGTCCTCTATCCAAGGGTGAAAGTAGAATTAATTATATGTGCAAACATGTTTATGGGCCTAATCATAGAATTACATATAGATTCCCTTTTAATTCAATAGGATTTCTGTGGGCCTAGTCGTAAATAATTGTAATTTCATTTTTAAAATGTATTAACTTTATTGTGGAATAAACACAACCAGTTATGATGTTTTCATCTGATTGTCAAATAATCACTTCAAAGAGCTCCTTTACTAGGCTACCTGTGCAAGTTCATCCACTTGTAAAATATTTCCAGCCTCCAAACAGTGGTGAATGGAAAGAGACACCTGTTACACAAAACACCAAAAASTGTAATGAGATTTGGCAATTTCCATTAGGCCAGAACTGTCCGCGAGTGTCTCTGTGTCGGCCACTCATCTCTACCTTTGCAAAATTTCAGTATTCATATCTAACCACATCACATTTTGGATCGTAGGCTAYACCACCCATTTTCAAGTCCATTCACTCATTTTTGCTCATGTTTTACCGATATGGCCTTTCCCCACTATTTATTTTGCCGGGACCATACCGCCTTACTTTCACCTCTATCTATCTCTATGTCACCAATCCTTCATGTCTTCTTGTAGAGGTGCTCCTGCTTCTACAGTGTTTTGACTGGTTCATGACACTGTTATTGTTACAGATTCCCCTGGCTTTGAGTTTTTTTAACTTCATGCAGCTCACTCCACCCATCCCCTGGCGGTGCCAGAGAGACTAGGCCAGGGACATGTGGGTATGCAGATCCGGGAGCAATTGCAGCCCCTCAGGATGAATTCAGATTTTTTTGTGTCTCCTACTTCCATCAAAGTGGCCCATCCCTGGACTAGGGGGATCATAAACTGTCTCCCCAAACTACTAATTTCTCTTGCGCTATTACTCAGAACCACATCCATCTCATACGTATGTCCTCTGGAAATAACAGTTTCTATTGTGTGTAACTCTCTGTGAGGTTGCCTTATTCCTGGAAAATGTGTCAGTGCGTCACAGGCCAGCCCAACTGGAGAGCCGCTCTCTTTCAGTTATGACTGTTCATAACACTGTTATAACTGGTTCATGAAGGCATTATAACAGGCTGCTTCAAGTTAGTGATGCACACAATAAGGACTTTGTCAATGTTGCAGTCTGTAAATAAAGCTTTGAAACCAAGAGAACATGCAAATCAACTCAGTAAAATACATTTATTGACAGTAAAAGTTCAGTCGTCTTAATTGTACCTTTTTAATTTTTACACAAAAATATCAAAATACTTTACAGGGGCATTAAGTCTGAATATTGGCAAATTCATTGTTGATTAATTCTCTCAAACAAATACACTGTACATTGACAACAATGCTTGTCTTTTCTCAAATGCAGTGCTCAATTTAAATTTCATAAAACATTTTTTGAGAACAATGCATTTAAAAACTATGCGTAGTCTAACTTGGTATTTAGCTACTGATTTGCGAGACTTAACTGCATTTCATGCATTTTATGTCCCAAGAAGTTAGTTCCATTTTCATCAAACTTCATTGAGAGAGAGGTGCTTAAATATGCTGTATTACATAACAGATACACATAACGACATACATACATAACAACATAGATTATCTTGGTTACCCAACTTCAAAGCTTAGAAAATGAATGTGTCTATACACAAACACATTTAAGTATACAATTTGTACTCAAACAATAAAAAACAACAAAAGTATATTAAAAAAATGATTTACATTTCATTGGGCCAAATCGCCCCAGTGCAACATGGGAAAGATTCCCTTTCAAGATTCCTTCGCAGTACTCTTTCAGTCAAAAACAATCTCTTCGACATGTTCTTTCCTAGATTTTTACCTTAATCGTACAACAACTCATAAGGACGTACTTGTTCAACCGCAGACCTCYTTTGGAAGTCCTGTCAATATGGAGGAATAGGCTCATGTGTTATCAACGTTAACATTCTCCTATAGTCTCGTTGCTACAGTATTTTACCAACTAACATAGTCGCTTGAAAGTTCCTCACTGACAACTAACTACAAAAAACAGAACAGTTCCAATACTTACCGACATCACATGTACGGGAGGTCAATATCGAGGTTGCAAACAGAAAACCAATACACATTTGGAAATGATCTTTGACCATAGTTAAATTAGGAAATGATAAAATAAGATGAGTAACGAACACCACAAAGGAAAAATATTATTCCAGTCTAACAGTGAGTTAAAAGACCTGGGAGAACGGCCAATGATAATAGATTAGCTTGATCCCAGCACAGAAGGACCTGTTATTATGTGCCACACAAGAAAGTAGATGCAGCAGGCAGTAAAGAAAGTTACATATTAGAGTTCCCGAGTTGCCTATGTGTTCTGAATGGTAACATTTGTGACTTGGCATCATGATCTCAGTAGTAAGACATACTGTAGACATAATGGTGTTACTAGAATGACGTAACACATGTCATAGGCAGTCGTATCACAACAGATGAAGTCACCTGATGACAATTGATTCAACACTGACCTGACGAAAGCAATAAGAGTTTGAGTCACAATTGTATAAGAACATAGTCACAAATACCATGACTGCTATGTCATTACTATGACAGCCTTTTATAGATCTTACGACCAAGTAAAGTGATACCATCTAACATGGGATGTTGCTTGTTAGTTCTGCTAAGAAACAGAACAATGAGCAGCATCTTAAGACACAATTACAGATGATTTGAGACTTACCGATAAACATATTTTCATTGTACAATTGTTGACATGATCACCGTTGCCTATCAATAGTATAAATGGTAAGATTGAAAAGAGTGCTTTCGCCTAAATCTGAAATAACGGTAAATGTAACCAGAACAAAAACTAGATTAAGAAATGGAGAAGAGAAAAGAAGCTGCCTTCTGGCTGTTATGGGTGAGTTGATTTTCCTCCGTAACTCTAGCGTTATTTTAAGGCATTGACAACTATACAGTATTGCTAAAAGAACAACTATTTTTCCGGGCATCAAAAGAACAATATGTACAACCGAAACAAATAAGAAAACACTAACACTTCAGGATAGAGTGCAAAATATTCATACTAATTCATCACTAACTTGTCAGTTCCAAGTAGCCTAGAATCAGTAAGTACCAAATGTCCCTTATTAGGTTCTATATCAGCAAAGTACACATGGGTTGAGGAAACAAAAATATGAATTTCTTACATATTTACTTTGACAATATTCAAATGTTTGGTTTCGTTGGATTAATCTCGGCAGCGGCACACATATTGAACATCATACATTCTCTCTAAATTCCCAGGGGTGGACTGAGGCATAGTTAGCATTCTACACTGTCAATGCCAGTCCCCAGATCATTTGGTGCCAGTCTGTAGCTGTGACATTTAATAGGGTAGAATAGGAATAGCATAGTTGTACAATATATGGGAGGGAAGAAAATGAAAGGAAGACAGACCTTGAGGAAGACAGTTGATGTTTAGAGAGGTGTCAGACAGTTTGTCCTCAACAAGGATGTTTGGAGGGATACATTGGTTCCACAGGGGTATAATTGCTTAAGTGGAGGGTCAGTGCTTCAGTAAAGTTATGGCCTAAGGACACTTTGGCCCAAAACACTCACACCCAAATTCCAAGTCGACACTTAGCCCTACCCATAGGCACTCCAGTAGATCTAAAAGGATTGGATAGGTTTAAAGTTATAAGGTCATTGATTTACCTTGTCTTCTGATTGGCTAGGTGGAATAGTCATCATATTGTTTACGCCCATCTAATCATTTCAGATCTCAGGAAGTKCCTTGAGAGTAGCGGCTAGGGGTTGATTTGGAATTGATCACCAGAGTACAATTTCTATGCTGGACCCCAATACTCTCCACATTTACAGTCAGGACTCCAGAGTCTCTGGCTCTGCTACAAGAGCGAACCCAATTGGTCTAGCTAACAGATTAGTGCAATTCAATTACAGACCACTGTATTCATGCTCTCTGAAAGCTGCCTACACACATACAGACCTAGAAGAAAAAAACGTCCTCATATAAAAGGAATTCAATGCATTAAAAAAAACATAACCGTTTAAATGGAATCCATTATACATTCATAAAAGAGGGGGAAAGACAGAGATGATAGAAGACAGAGAGTTCAAGAGTCTTTCAGGTGGAGATTAAAGGTGACATTAGTTTCTGATGGAACAGCTCAATTACTTTCCTTTCCCCTGTTATAGCTGCTGTTATAGCTGCTGTTACAGCTGCAACAGTTCAGACATGAAGATGACATGTCAGCCATTCTTGTCTCCGCCCTTCTCTCCCACCCCCTGAAATCAAACACATTTAAAACTGACCTGTGAGTTTAGATGTTCGGCCCACACATACATTTATCAACATTGATGGAGTATACAGCTACAGTATATCATCAGGTTTAACAGCGTTACGAAGCAAGTCAACCTCCTAGAAAGCAGTTCATTTTTTAAAGCTTCAGTTGATCAAGAATTTACCTATACAATGGTCTATTCAAATAAGGAGTCTCGAACAACTGCATATCGACACTCACCCCGGGCTTGTGAAGTGCATTATCCTGCAGGCCGAAGAGGGGGTGTCCCTGGCCACCCTGCAGTGGCGAGGCCCCCAGGTTGGGGGACTGGGAAGTGGGGGTGGAGGTGAGGGCCCCGGTTAGCGTGAGTCGCTGTAGCTCCCTCTGCCGCTGCTGCTGCAGCATCTGATAGACCACCACCTGCTGCTCCTGAGACACACAAGAGATAAGGTACTTGAAAATGTGTAGTGATATGCACATCCAAAATTAATCCAACGGTGCTGGGCCAAAAAAAGACTGCAGCATATACTGTATGCTGTTTTTTTTCTCCATTTATTTTTTGGGACCAAAATAAACCTGGCCATGGTCACACTCATTGAATAATTAGGGGTTAACAGCCAAGCAGATTGTTCACTTTTGTATCATTTGGCACTAGAGGCCATGAGCAACTTGGGCAAAAATTGTCCTATAAACCGTCACAGTCATATCCACCGCCCCATTTGACCTAGAGTCTTGAAACTTTGTATGTAGAGTTCCTTCAGAAAGTATTCACACCCCTTGATTTTTTCAACATTTTGTTGTGTTACAGCCCAAATTTAAAATGGATTAAATTGAGATTTTGTGTCACAGGCTTACACACAATACCCCACAACGTCAAAGTGAAATTATGTTTTTAGAAATGTTTACAAATTAATTAAAMATGAAAAGCAGAAATGTCTTGAGTCAAGWATTTAACCCCTTTGTTATGGCAAGCCTAAATAAGTTCAGTAGTAAAAAGTTGCTCAACAAGTCACATAATACATTGCATGGACTAATAATAGTGTTTAAAATGTTTTTGAATGACTATCTCATCCCCACACATACAATTATTTGTAAGGTCCCTCAGTTGAGCAGTGAATTTCAAACACCACAAACACTAGGGAGGTTTTCCAATGCTTGGCAAAGAAGGGCCACCTATTGGTAGATGAGTAAAAAAAAAAAAGCAGACATTGAATATCCCTTGAGTATGGTGAAGTATTAATTACACTTTGGATGTGTCTAACACCCAGTCACACAAAGATACAGGCGTCCTTCCTAACTCAGTTGCAGGAGAGTAAGGAAACGCTCAGGGAAAAGAAGAAAGACTGTAAAGAGTAACATATTCCAAAAACATGCATCCGTGTTGCACTAAGACACTAAAGTAAAAACTGCAAAGAAATGTACTTCATGTCTTGAAACAAAGTGTTATGGTTTGGCAAATCCAACACAACCACATCACTGAGTACCGGTCTGCTTCCAACAAAACTGTGAGACAAATTGACTTTCAACTGGACAAAACCTAAAACGCAAGCCAAATGACAGCTGAAGTCGGAAGTTTACGTACACCTTAGCCAAATACATTTAAACTCAGTTTTTCACAATCTTGACATTTAATCCTAGTAAAACCTTAGCCATTTGCCACAACTTTGGAAGTATGCTTGGGGTCATTGTCCATTTGGAAGACCCGTTTGTCGACCCGTTTTCTTTCGTTGCTTGCAAGCGCCCCCTTGTTCCTCCAAAACATAATGATGGTCATTATGGCCAAACTGTTCTTTTTTGTTACATCAGGAGTTTGTCCAACATGTCTCCGACCTACTCACTGCCACAGTCATACTCTGGACCTAGTTTTGTTCTCATGGAATAAATATGTTGTGATCTTAATGTTTTTCCTCATAGTCCTGGACTATCGGACCACCATTTTATTACGTTGCAATCGCAACAAATAATCTGCTCAGACCCCAACCAAGGATCATCAAAAGTCGTGCTAACATTCTCAGACAACCCAAAGATTCCTTGATGCCCTTCCAGAGTCCCTCTGCCTACCCAAGGACGTCAGAGGACAAAAAATCAGTTAACCACCTAACTGAGGAACCAATTTAAATGTGCGCAATACCCTAGATGCAGTCGCACCCCTAACATCTAAAAACATTTGTCATAAGAAACTAGCTCCCTGGTATACAGAAAATACCCGATCTCTGAAGCAAGCTTTCAGAAAATTAGAATGGAAATGGCGCCACACCAAACTGGAAGTCTTCCGACTAGCTTGGAAAGTACCGTGCAGTATCGAAGAGCCCTCTCTGCTACTCGATCATCCTATTTTTCCAACTTAATTGAAGAAAATAAGAACAATCCAACATTTTTTTTGATACGTTGCAAAGGTAACTAAAAAGCAGCATTCCCAAGAGAGGATGGCTTCACTTCAGCAGTAATAAATCATGAACTTCTTTGAAGAAAAGATCATGATCATTAGAAAACAGACTCCTCTTAAATCTGCATATTCCTCCAAAGCTCAGTTGTCCTGAGTCTACACAACTCTGCCAGGACCTAGGATCAAGGGAGACACTCAAGTGTTTTAGTACTATATCTCTTGACACAATGATGAAAATAATCATGGCCTCTAAACCTTCAAGCTGCATACTGGACCCTATTCCAACTAAACTACTGAAAGAGCTGCTTCCTGTGCTTGGCCCTCCTATGTTGAACATAATAAATGACTATCTATCCACCGGATGTGTACCAAACTCACTAAAAGTGGCAGTAAAGCCTCTCTTGAAAAGCCAAACCTTGACCCAGAAAATATAAAAAACTATCGGCCTATATCGAATCTCCCATTCCTCTCAATTTTTTTTGAAAAAGCTGTTGCACAGCAACTCAATGCCTTCCTGAAGACAAACCATGTATACGAAATGCTTCAGTCTGGTTTTAGACCCCATCATAGCACTGAGACTGCACTTGTGAAGGTGGTAAATTACCTTTTTAATGGCGTCAGACCGAGGCTCTGCATCTGTCCTTGTGCTCCTAGACCTTAGTGCTGCTTTTGATACCATCGATCACCACATTCTTTTGGAGAGATTGGAAACCCAAATTGGTTTACACGGACAAGTTCTGGCCTGGTTGAGATCTTATCTGTCGGAAAGATATCAGGTTGTCTCTGTGGATGGTTTGTCCTCTGACAAATCAACTGTAAATTTCGGTGTTCCTCAAGGTCCGTTTAAGGACCACAATTGTTTTCACTATATATTTTACCTCTTGGGGATGTCATTCGAAAACATAATGTTAACTTTCACTGCTATGCGGATGACACACAGCTGTACATTTCAATGAAACTGTCACGACTTCCGCCGAAGTCGGCTCCTCTCCTTGTGCGTTCGGCGATCGACGTCACCGGCTTTCTAGCCATCGCCGCTCCATTTTTCATATATCCATTTGTCTTGTCTTGTTTCCATACACACCTGGTTTTCATTTCCCCAATTGTATTTAACCCTCTGTTTCCCATCATGTTTTGTGTGTAATTGTTTCATGTTGCTGTGGTGTCTTTTTTACGCGCTTTACTTTGTTATGTTCCGTGTTTTTGAGCGCATTTTATTTATGTTATGCTCTCGCTTTGGAAATTTAATAAAGTGCCCCTGTTTACATCACGCTACTCTCCTGCACCGGACTTCGCCTCTTTTACACACGCTGACAGAAATATGGTGAAGCCCCAAAATTGCCCTCGCTGGAAGCCTGTGTTTCAGACATAAGGAAGCGGATGGCTGCAAACTTTGTACTTTTAAACTCGGACAAAACAGAGATGCTTGTTCTAGGTCCCAAGAAACAAAGAGATCTTCTGTTGAATCTGACAATTAATCTTGATGGTTGTACAGTCGTCTCAAATAAAACTGAAGGACCTCGGCGTTACTCTGGACCCTGATCTGTCTTTTGACGAACATATCAAGACTGTTTCAAGGACAGCTTTTTTTCCATCTACCTAACATTGCAAAAATCAGACATTTTCTGTCCAAAAATGWKGCAGAAAAATKTATCCATGCTTTTGTTACTTCTAGTTTAGACTACTGCAATGCTTTAATTTCCGGCTACCCGGATAAAGYACTAAATAAACTTCAGTTAGTGCTAAATACGGCTGCTAGAATCCTGACTAGAACCAAAAAAGTTGACCATATTACTCCAGTGCTAGCCTCCCTACACTGGCTTCCTGTTAAGGCAAGGGCTGATTTCATGGTTTTACTGTTAACCTACAAAGCATTACATGGGCTTGCTCCTACCTATCTTTCCGATTTGGTCCTGCCGTACATACCTACACRTATGCTACAGTCACAAGACGCAGGCCTCCTAATTGTCCCTARAATTTCTAAGCAAACAGCTGGAGGCAGGGCTTTCTCCTATAGAGCTCCATTTCTATGGAATGGTCTGCCTACCCATGTGAGAGCACTGGAGCAACGAACCGCCCTTGCTGTCTCTGCCTGGCCGGTTCCCCTCTCTCCACTGGGATTCTCTCCCTCTAACCCTATTACAGGGGCTGAGTCACTGGCTTACTGGTGCTCTTCCATGCCGTCCCTAGGAGGGGTGCGTCACCACTGACGTGGTCTTCCTGTCTGGGTTGGGCCCCCCCTTGGGTTGTGCCGTGGCGGAGATCTTTGTAGGCTATATTCAGCCTTGTCTCAGGATGGTAAGTTGGAAGATATCCCTCTAGTGGTGTGGGGGCTGTGCTTTGGCAAAGTGGGTGGGGTTATATCCTGCCTGTTTGGCCCTGTCTGGGGGTATCATCAGATGGGGCCACAGTGTCTCCTGACCCCTCCTGTCTCAGCCTCCAGTATTTATGCTGCAGTTGTTTGTGTCGGGGGGCTAGGGTCAGTCTGTTATATCTGGAGTATTTCTCCTGTCTTATCCGGTGTCCTGTGTGAATTTAAGTATGCTCTCTCTAATCCTCTCTTTCTCTCTCTTTCTTTCTCTCTCTCCTAGGACCATGCCTCAGGACTACCTGGCATGATGATTCCTTGCTGTCCCCAGTCCACCTGGCCGTGCTGCTGCTCCAGTTTCAACTGTTTTGCCTGCGGCTATGGAACCCTGACCTGTCCCAGACCCGTTTTCAACTCTCTAGAGACAGCAGKAGCGGTAGAGATACTCTGAATGATCGGCTATGAAAAGCCAACTGACATTTACTCCTGAGGTGCTGACCTGTTGCACTCTTGACAACTACTGTGATTATTATTATTTGACCATGTTCGGTCATCAATGAACATTTGAACATCATGTTCTGTTATAATCTCCACCCGGCACAGCCAGAAGAGGACTAGCCACCCCTCATAGCCTGGTTCCTCTCTAGGTTTTTCCTAGGTTTTGGAATTTCTAAGGAGTTTTTCCTAGCCACTGTGCTTCTACACCTGCATTGCTTGCTTTTTGGGGTTTTAGGCTGGGTTTCTGTACAGCACTTTGAGATATCAGCTGATCTAAGAAGGGCTATACAAATACATTTGATTTGCTCCTTTATCTTGTGTTCAATAAACCGCTCTATTTGGATTCTTGCTTCATTTCCTCTGCATTCTTATCGATGTGCCATAGTGACACCTTGAACTCTGAACCAGTCAAAACCTCCCTCTACAGTCCACCTTTACTGTATGGAGCAACCAGATGAGGCACAGGAGCCATTCCCAAAACCACACAGCCAGGGGTGAAAGTAAGGCTGTACAGAAAAGATGCGGCGTCCCAACAAACTAAATGGAGGTACGCCTTACCGGTAAAACATGAGCCTGTAACAATAATTATAACAAAATGTCAAGAAAACTGTAGGCAATTTCACCACTTTTTATCATTACCGCATGTCAGAGGCATGTAAAATGAGCGAATGGACTTGCAAACGGGTCGTATAGCCTACGCTCCAAAATGCGATGTGGTTTGACGAAAACCCAGACATTTTGACAAGGCAGAGATGAGTGGCTGACACCGAGAYGTGCGCGGACAGCAGTGGAYRCATAMATTCTGGCCTAATGACAATTGCCAAATGTCATTACACTTTTTGGAGTTTTGTGTAACWGATGTCTCTTTCATTCACCACTATTAAGAGGCTGGATATATGTTGCATTTKGATGAACGTGCGCGGGTAGCCTAGTAAAGGAGCCTTTTGAAGTGATTATTTGACAATCAGATGAAAACATCATTACTGGTTGTGTTTATACCACAAATTCAAATTCAAGAAAGTGTCAAATATTATATAGCACCATTATTGAATGGAACTCCCTTCCATCTCATATTTCTCAGATGAACAGCAAAAATCTTTGAAAATATACAGATAAAGCAACATCTCATRGCACAACGCCTCTCCCCTATTTGACCTAGATATTTTGTGTATATGTATTGATATGTTGGCTGTGTGTGCCATTTTTCAATTGATGTAGTTCTGTCCTTGAGCTGTTCTTGTCTATTAATGTTCTGTATTATTTCATGTTTTGTGTGGACCCCAGGAAGGGTAGCTGCTGCTTTAGCTAATGGGGATCCTAATAAAATACCAAATAAAAGGTCATACATTTTAAAAGTTAAATTACAATTCTTTACGACTAGGCCCACAGAGATCCTATTGAATTAATAGGGATTCTATATGTTATTACATTTTTTTGGTGCACTACAGGACGTCCCGTACCGGGAAGAAATTAATTCTACTTTCACCCCCGCACAGGAGTACAAAGAATCTGAGGAGGAACAAATGAGAGACTTCAAAGTTCAACCCTAATCCAGGTCCAAAACCCATAACCGGACACCAAAGACAACCCATGACCTCATCCATCATAGGTCATGACAATCCCATCCACAAAAAGCTATGATGCAAGCTTTATAGGCAACTGTTGAAAATCATGGAGTAATCTTGGAGAAGCTGAGGTTTCAGATGGCACCCTCTAGCACAAATTCCAGTCCAAAACAGTACACCAAYGCAGCTCCCAGTGTTGGCATTAGCTACACCTGATCAAGCTCAGGCAACACCTGAACCACCAGCAGTGGGCTGCCATTCCAGGGCTGCAGCCGCCCCCTACCAATCACCTCTGCCACCTCACCCCCAGACTCATCCTTCTAACCTCACCCTATACAGCTCCAGCCTGTAGCGCCCCCTAACAAGCCTCTAGCTTCAAATTTAAAAAAATCTGATTTCACATGTCCATTTAAAACACTGTAAATCCACTCCACAGCGGCCTATCAACTTGAAACTTGTCATCACTATCATAGACATCCCTAAGATGAACCACACTGACTTTGGTAATGATATCTAAAAAAAACAAGGAAAATATGAATAACAACTCATTCTTTGCATATGTAACACTAATGCTCAAAATCCTCTTCTCCTCTTGAACCACACGTCAGATTCACTCCAGATGTTGTATTTAGAATCATGATTGCCCATAAAGGAAGATAGTTCCTACATGATTGAGTGCTTGCTTTGTGAACCCCGTTCATTGCTGCTCGYCGCTATATTTTAATAATGTATCTCTTATTTCGGTCCTGACAATTCATCCATTAATACTGTTTCAGTTTTATCTTAACTTCTTATGATAACCGTCTTATCATCACGGTTGTGTTGTATTGCGTTGCCAAACATCACGAGCGTGTACTGCAAGTGTTTGCATGTCTGAGTGTGTTTGTAGGGCATGGTAGAGTCATTACTGGAGTGAAGTTCTGCTGGAGAAGGAGCTGCTTCTGCTGCTCAGACAGGAGAGAAGACCTGAAATACAAATATTACTCATCATGGGACACTTCCAGTCCAAACAACACTTACCCAGCCAACCCATTAGTCACAACAAAAATCAATTACAGTAACAGTTTAGACCAGAATCAKTCAGCACAGCCAGTAACAACAAGAAATCAACTGTCTGTCAGTGTCAGACTATATAAAAATGTATCACTCTCACAAAAATAGTGGCCGTGGCTATCACAACAACAACTGATCAACAGCAATCAACCAACACTATCACCAATCATTATACTTTTCTGGTGATCAGACAGGGAGGAGGTACTCACGGACTCATGCTCTTGGGGAGCTGCAGGCCCTGTGCCAGTGCCTGGGGGCCCAAAGGAGGAGGCTGGGGCCGCAGGGCCGGCAGGGTGGGCTGGGGGCCGTTCTGGACAGGTGACTGGATCACCCCGTTCAGGCTGCCCAGCATGCCGTTCATGTTCAGCTGGGGACTTCCTGCTTGGGAGGCCATGAGCCCGCCCACCATGGAACTGCTGGCCTGACTGAGGCCCCCCAGGCTGTCAGTCAAAACCCGCCCACCCAGCCCGTTCAGCAAGGGCTGGCCGAAGGAGGCGGGGCTCTGCTGAGGGGGCGGAGTGCTCTGGAAGGAGAGGGAGGAGCTACTGCGGGAGGGACTACCAGAGTGGAGCTCCTAGAGTCGGAAGATAAAAACACAGGGTAAAACTAATGGGACAGTTATGGTTCATTTACAGGTGCAATCTGTAAGTTTCATTTCCCCATATTTCATATATTAACATTCCCTCAATGTAATAACACGCATGTCGCGCCCACCTGAAGATCTGCCTTTTTCAGTCATCTATTTCCTGTGTTTGAGGGATGAAAATCCATTTGTCACTTAAATCTCGCTGGATKRATTSCTATCATTTTATTCCTGCGACTCTTTCATACTCTTSCTTAACGTTACGACCGTGGAAACSTTTGTAATGACCTGTCAAACACACTCTGGTAATGGCTAAAATGGGCTCAATGGAATAAATTGTCTTTACACTGATTCTATAAAAAACGCTAAAGCTTCGTTAGGGATATAACGCACCATCTTGACACTTACATCACAAGAAAGATAACTTGATTTTAATGGGTGTTCATTTTTTGTGGAATTTGAAAAAGTAATAATTTTATACAGTTGAAATGTTTACAAATTAGATGCGTTAGGTTCTAATTCTCAGAGTAAAACACTCAACGGACACTATGAAAGCTTAACCAAGTTGAATTCTTCCCAGAGGATCAATACAGCTGCATTAGACAAAAACATTTTCACTGATATAAAACTGATATTTAACCGTTCCTCATAGGCTGAGTCTCCTCCTACCCATCTGTACAAACATCGTTCTTTACTGCTAGGCAGGACACTAGTGATACGGGCCATAAACGTTTATTTCTCCCCTAAGGTGACCTGACCTCAACCCCCCTCCATCACCAATCCATGGCTCTCTGCCCTTATCAATGCCTGCCACATGTAATCACTTCCCTGCACTCAACACATTCCAAGCTTAGTTGCACACACTATATACCTTCCTCCTATAACCATTAACTTCATGTGTAGATCCTCTAAACCTCAGCACTCCATCAGTGACATGAATACGTTTATTTTCATATTCTCAGAACCCAACRAAAGCAACTTTCGAAAATGAAMACTTGGATTATAGTGATATTATATTTGATCTCGCAAAAAAATGCAAAGTATGTTTAKATACTGTAGGTGTAATCTAGAGCCAAGCATGTTGATTTTAATSTGAGGGTATCYTGCTATTGACACACTTGTTGAATTATGCAAGAGAACGTGAGAACAACAGTAATTAATGAGGCAGTCTAGTCWGCGCAGGTGAGTGCAGATAGGGTAGACAGAGGTAGTGTTTGGGGGCTGCAGCCCTGTGCCACCCMTTTATGTTMATTTACTCATATATGCAAATACACCTGGTGTATTTATGCAAACATTGCACATAGAATTTTCTTTATTTGAACACAAAATACCCCCCAAAATACCTAATACAATAAGAACATTTATATATGACTGCATTCTAATAACAAAAATGCAATTTCACAATAAATTGAATATCTGAATTCCCACCTAAATCCCTAAACTCATTATTTGTCCGTGCCAGTAAGATGTTTTATGTGCTATAATTCTGTCAATATCTGAAGTATCTTCATCCACTGTCCTTCAGTTGCATTTATTAGAATGGTTTTAAATTTTTTTTTTAACAATTTAGATGACCGTTGCTACTCAATGTACAAACAAGTAGAGGCAGCACCTTCGATTGGAAATGAAACTCAGATGTCACCTTTAATGCTACAGTTTGGGATAAAGGGTAAGAGTGTTGTATAACTAACTACACAGTGGGTTCAGGTGTTGGCCGGTACTAAGTAAGGTATGGTGGGCACAAAGGGGTTCTCACCTCGGATGAGGTGATGAAGGAGGTGTCATTCAGGAAGCAGCTTTTAGACAGGGGACTCTTATTGGTGCTGAGGGGGTCTATAGGGACAAGAGAGGTACACACACAGGGATATAGATATAGGGACAGGGAACCAACTACAAAAACACGACTGTCCAGATTATAATGTCAAAATACAAGGTTTTTGTTTGGGGATGGTGGCACTCTTTTCAGACTAGCAAACTAACTAACAACRAATGAGGTAAGGAGGATGGAAAGCTTCTGAGAGGAGGTGAGTRAGGAGTGGAGGATGAGGAGGGCTTTCTGAATCTGACCGTATGCGGAGGAGAGGAAGCTGATGTGGGCGTGGGTGGTGGTGGGCACTAGGCCATGGGCGGAGTGGTGGGAGTGATGGACCTGCGGGGGGAAGGGACAGGCCAGCTCCACGTTGAGCAGCTGCAGCCGCTCCTTCTTGGCCGTCAGGCTGAGAATCTGGTCCTGGAGACGCTGGTTCTCCTGCTGCAGCGAGTGGAGGGACTGGAGCATCTCTACAACTGGAGGAGAGAGACGGAAAGGGGGAGGGAGGCGGGAGAGGGGGAAAGAAACAGGGAAAAGGGGTAGTAAAGAAAGTGAGAAAATAAGAGAGTGAGAGTATAGCACTGTATTAGAGTCCCTTCCGTTTTGTTACAGCTTCCATACTGAGTGTTGTGTCACACAGTACTGTTTGTGCAAAGACAGGTCCTAAGGGATACACTAATGATCATTGCTGAACAGCACAGCACATTTTAAAGGATCTGAAAGCAAGTGTATCAGACTGACTCGGGTTGATAAGAATCCACTTCCTCTTCAAAGAGTCCAAAAATACATTTGACATTGGGTGTGTATGACAGACTGTGTCATAAAGGCAGACGCATCACCCAAAAAAGACAAACAGAAAATTCTCAGAGAATGAAGATATATTATAGACTGCCACAAAGCACCCCAGTKTACAGTGCCTTGCAAAAGTATTCATCCCCTTGGCGTTTTTCCTATTTTGTWGCATTACAACCTGTAATTTARCTGGATTTTTATTTGGATTTCATGTAATGGACATTCACAATATAGTCGAAATTGGTGAAGTGAAATTAAAAAAATWACTTGTTTMAAAAAAATCWAAAAAAGAACAAACGGARAAGTGGTGCGTGCATATGTATTCACCCCCTTTGYTATGAAGCCCCAAAATAAGATCTGGTGCAACCCAATTACCTTCAGAAGTCACATAATTAGTTAAATAAAGTMAAAATGTGTGAAATCTAAGTATCACATGATTTGTCACATGATTCCAGTATATATACACCTGTTCTGAAAGGCCCCAGAGTCTGCAACACCACTAAGCAAGGGGCAACACATAGCAAGCGGCACCATGAAGACCAAAGAGCTCTCCAAACAGGTCAGGGACAAAGTTGTGGAGAAGTACAGATCGGGGTTGGGTTATGAAAAAATATCCAAAACTTTGAACATCCCACGGAGCACTATTAAATCCATTATTAAAAAATGGAAAGAATATGCCACCACAACAAACCTGCCAAGAGAGGGCCGCCCACCAAAACTCACGGTCCAGGCAAGGAGGGCATTAATCAGAGAAGCAACAAAAATRCCAAAGATAACCCTGAAGGAGCTGCAAAGCGCCACAGCGGAGATTGGAGTATCTGTCCATAGGACCACTAAGCCGTACACGCCACAGAGCTGGGCTTTATGGAAGAGTGGCCAGAAAAAAAACATTGCTTAAAGAAAAAAATGTTTGCTGTTCTTCAAAAGGCATGTGGGAGACTCCCCAAACATATGGAAGAAGGTACTCAGTTCAGATGAGACTAAAATGTAGCTTTTTGGCCATCAAGGAAAAGGCTATTTATAGCGCAAACCCAACACCTCTCATCACCCGAGAACGCCATCCCCACAGTGAAGCATGGTGGTGGCAGCATCATGCTGTGGGGATGTTTTTCATCCGCAGGGAATGGGAAACTGGTCAGAATTGAAGAAATAATGGATGGCGCTAAATACAGGGAAATTCTTGAGGGAAACCTGTTTCAGTCTTCCAGAGATTTGAGACTGGGATGGAGGTTCACCTTCCAGCAGGACAATGACCCTAAGCATACTGCTAAAGCAACACTCGAGTGGTTTAAGGGGAAACATTTAAATGTCTTGGAATGGCCAAGTCAAAGCCCAGACCTCTAGCCAATTGAGAATCTTTGGTATGACTTAAAGATTGCTGTACACCAGCRGAACCCATCCAACTTGAAGGAGCTGGAGCAGTTTTGCCTTGAAGAATGGGCAACAATCCCAGTGGCTAGATGAGCCAAGCTTATAGAGACATACCCCAAGAGACTTGCAGCTGTAATTGCTGCAAAAGGTGGCTCTACAAAGTATTGATTTTGGGGGGGTGAATAGTTATGCACGCTCAAGTTTTCCGTTTTTTTGTCTTATTTCTTTGTTTCACAATAAAAATATTTTGCATGCTCAAAGTGGTAGGCATGCTGTGTAAATCAAATGATACAAACACCAAAATAGGAAAAATGCCAAGGGGTGTGAACAATTTCGCAACCCACTGTACTTACTGTTGGCTCCCATCTCTCCGTTGCCATGCTTCTCCAGGAGGAGCTCTATGTGGGAGCTGGATGGAGGGACGTTTTCAGGGCGACCTCTGACCCCAGGGCCCACGCCCTCCCTCTGGTCAAACAGTAAGGGCAGACTGCTCATAGGAGACCTGAGAGAATAACAGTGGTAAATCAACAGGGATACGGCTACAGAGAACAGAAACAGATCGAAATGGAATAAAGTTGGTACACAGAATTAAATGGAATGGTAAAGTATACAAAAGTAAAAGAGATAGTGTGAGAGAATAGTGTTGATAGTGACAATGAGAGAGAATAGTGTTGATAGTGACAGTGAGAGAGAACAGTGTTGATAGTGACAGTGAGAGAGAACAGTGTTGATAGTGACAGTGAGAGAAAACAGTGTTGATAGTGACAGTGAGAGAGAACAGTGTTGATAGTGACAGTGAGAGAGAATAGTGTTGATAGTGACAGTGTGAGAGAATAGTGTTGATAGTGACAGTGAGAGAGAATAGTGTTGATAGTGACAGTAGGAGAGAATAGATTGTAGTGACAGTGAAGAAACAGTGTTATAGTACAGTTGAAGAATAGTGTTTGATCAGCTGACCAGTGAGAGAGAACAGTGTTGATAGGACAGTTGAGCAGAGAGAACAGTGTTGATAGTGACAGTGAGAGAGAATTGACTAGTGACAGTGAGAGAGAATAGGTTGTATGAAATGAGAGAAATAGTGTTGTGTACAGTGAAGAGAATAGTGTTGATAGTGACAGTGAAGAGAGATAGTATTGATAGTGACTGAGTGAGAGAACAGTGTTGATAGTGACAGTGAGAGAGAATAGTATTGATACGCATAGATCAGTGGAGAGAGAATAGGTATCTGAGTATGGCAGTGAGAGAAACAGTTTATAGTACAAACAGATATAGAGTGTTGATAGTGACAGTGAGGAGAGAATTGTGCTGATAGTGACAGTGAGTCATAGAGAAACCTACTGTGAGGAAAGGGCTCTCCGTGACGAGTTGTCGTGACATGGGAAGCGACAGTCTCCATCTCGGACTCTGAGAGGAGAGAGAGCAATGCCGATAAACTACCAGGGACTACTGTAGGGGAGAGGGGTAAGTTGAGACGTTTTTACATTCAGCATCACTCCGTCAAGGGAAAGTACAGTATGTCTTTCTGTTTTGGAAACATAGCTTTGTCCAAAAAAAGTGGTCTCTTGCACAACTTAGTTGAGCTGTGGGACAGGGTAAGTTAACCGCATACACATTCTGTACTAAATTAAATATTACCACTACCCCGTTAAAACCATGTCCATCTTCATTTCCCAAACACAATTCAACACAATCACAATCGCTTTTGTCTTTTAATACTTTTAAAGATTTTTAACAGAGGCTTAACACCTAAGGCCCTGTTGTTACCTCATATCTCAGAGATAATGCCTTGATTTTCTTGCCTGGGAAGAAAACACTTCATTTGCTCAACTTGCCATTGGCTCAACCATTGGTTCAACTTACCCCATGGCCATTGGCTTCAACTTACCCCTGTACATAGGCTCAACTTACTCCATGGTCATTGGCTCAACTTACCCCATGGCCAAGGCTCAACTTACGCCATGGTCATTGGCTCAACTTACTCCTGTCATTGCTCACTTACCATGGTCATTGGCTCAACTTACCCCATGCCAGGCTCAACTACTCCATGGTCATTGGCTAACTTACTCCATGGTCATGGCTCAACTTACTCCATGGCATGGCTCAACTTACTCCATGGTCATTGGCTCAACTTACTCATGGCCATGCTCAAACCTACTCCATGGCATGGCTCAACTTACTCCATGGTCTTGGCTCAACTTACCCCATGGCATTGGCTCAAATAACCTCATAGTGCATAGGTCAACCTACTCATGGCCATGGCACAAACTATCCTTGGTCATTGGCGTCAACATTACCCGGTGCAGTTGCGTGGCAAATTAACCTCATGTCATTGGCTCAACTTACTCCATGGTCATTGGCTCAACTTACCCCATGGTCATTGGCTCAACTTACCCCAAGGCAAACATTTTGACTATATTATCCCACACAGGTACAAGGATGTACTTTCATGCTAGGTTTAGGACCTCATATTGAAGCTTATAGAGACCCCAACTGCTGTATAGAACAATCTGCAAATTATCTACCTTGGCTTAGAGACAAGCATCATGAAACCTCTAACACAATAAATTCATTTGACCTGGTGTTTTTTTTTAACCTAACTTGCTTACCACTTTATCCATGTGATTTCTTCCGTCTCAGACTGAAATGAAGACCTCTTCCTAAATATTTGGTCAGATTATTAATTTTGTGTATGGTTTCCTAGAAACAAGGGTGGCTCAACTTACGCCTTTGTCTCAATTTACCCCACTCTCCCCTATGTAACTTCATAGCAAACATAAGTATCTCACTAACGACTGTGTGTGTGTGTTACCTTGAAGTGAGGTCTGGGCTTGGCTCAGTAGTGAGGGCAGTGTACTACGGGCAGTAGAAGGGATCCTGCTAAATGGCTGAGAGGAGCTGAGGCTGTAGGAGGAGCTGGAACATGGGTGCACCTACAAGGGTTTAACACACACAGAACAAAGTTAGGATCTCATTTACCTGGCAACTGAATACATGTGGGATACTATTTTAGTTGTAACATGATATCGTTGATAAGCTCAGTCAAATGGCACTATATGTTCCCTGCATAGTGCACTACTTTGACCAGAGCCCATAGTCAAAGTAGCGCACTACAGATGTAGGATCTTAATTTGATCACCTTGTGGCAGGAGAACTTTCCTGCAAAGCAGGACATTTTTAACTTGTAGTGTACTTGAAGTTTAAAACGGCGCATGAAGTTTGTAATTTCCACTTTGAAATTTCAGACTCCTTTACGAAAACATTTATCAACCCCTACAAAAGTGTCCATTAATTAAAATCCACATAATAATTAATATTTCCTGTTGCAGCAGGATTATTTTTCTGCTGTAGCAAACTGGCTCAAATAAAGATCATACATCTGTATATACAGTTGAAGTTGGAAGTTTACATACACTTAGGTTGGAGTCATTAAAACTCAATTATCAACCACTCCACAAATTTCTTGTTAAGAAACTAGAGTTTCTACTTTGTGCATGACACAATACATTTTTCCAACAATTGTTTACAGACAGATTATTTCACTTATAAGTCACTGTATCACAATTCCAGTGGGTCAGAAGTTTACATACACTAAGTTGACTGTGCCTTTAAACAGCTTGGAAAATTCCAGAAAATGATGTCATGGCATTAGAAGCTTCTGATAGGCTAACTGACATCATTTGAGTCAATTGAAGGTGTACCTGTGGATGTATTTCAAGGCCAACCTTTAAACTCAGTGCCTCTTTGCTTGACATCATGGGAAAATCAAAAGAAATCAGCCAAGACTAGAAATTTAGACTCCACGTTCTGGTTCATCATTGGGAGCAATTTCAAATCTTTGAAGGACAATGTTCATCTGTACAAACAATAGTACCAAGTTTAAACACCATGGGAACACGAGCCGTCAGACGCGTTCTGTCTCCTAAGAGATGAACGTACTTTGGTGCGAAAGTGCAAATCATCCCAGAACAACAGCAAAGGACTTTGTTGAAGATGCTGGAGGAAACGGTACAAAGTATATATCCACAGTAAAACAAGTCCTATATCAACATACCTGAAAGGCCGCTCAGCAAGGAGAAGCCCCTGCTTCCAAACCGCCATAAAAAAGCCAGATACGGTTTGCAACTGCACATGGGACAAGATCATACTTTTTTGGAGAAATGTCTCTGGTCTGATGAACAAAAATTGAACTGTTTGGCCATAATGACCATCGTTATGTTTGGAGGAAAAAGGGGGGAGGCTTGCAGCCAAAGAACACCATCCCAACCGTGAAGCACAGGGTGGCAGATCATGTTTGGGGGTGCTTGCTGCAGGAGGGACTGGTGTACTTCACAAATGATTGGATATGAGGGAGGAAATAGTGGGATACTTTGAGCAGACATGCAAGACCTGTCAGGAAGTTGAAGCTTGGTCGCAAATGGGTCTTCAATAGAGAATGATCACCAAGCATACTTCCAAAGTGTGGGCAAAATGGCTTAAGGAACAAAGTCAAGTAATGGATGGCCCATGCAAAAGCCTGCTAATCCTATAGACATTGGGGGCAGAAGTGAAAGCGTGTGCGAGCAGGAGGCCTACAAACTGACTCGTTACCACAAGAAAATAAATAGAATAAAGAAAAAAAAGAAGAAAAACAAACAATATTGTGGGAAGCTTGGGAAGGCTAACCTGAAAGTTGACCAAGTTAAACAATTTAAAGCATATGCTACCAAATACTAAGTGAGTGTATGTAAACCTTCTGACTCTGGATGGATGAAAGAATAAAGGCTGAACTATAATTCTGTCTCTATTATTCTGACAGTCCCTTTTGAAAATAAGTGTGATCCTAATGACTAAGACAGAATTTTTTGGATTAAATGTGGATTGTGAAAAATCTGAGTTTTAATTGTATTTGAGCTAAGGGTGTATGTAAACTTCCGACTTGCAACTGTAGGTAATAGGTGCATGTTGGAAGCGCTAAGGCTCTGCTACTGACTGAGCTGACGGGCTCGACATTACATGGGGTTGGACGGGTGGGCTGTTATTCATCAATAACTAGGGTAGGGCAGGGTTGGGGTATCACTAAATTGATCAAAAATGTTGAACGCTGTAGCATTTGCGTCGTTGTATGCTGCGCGTACAGTCATATCTGACTAAGTATCAACATATGTTCACAAGTGATCACCTCATCAAATCTAAGAAATGGAGTTTAGATCACAAAAATGCTCTTTCATGTCTCTCTTTGGCAGTAGTAGCCGCAAGCGGAAGCCGTTGCTATGGTATCAGACTCGAGCCGCCATGAGCAGAGGAGGATCTCGTGACGACAGAGAGGAGCAGCTAACGAATGACTAACGAGGAAGTCATTTCTTGATTAGCCAGGGCCGGGCCTTAATTTGGCAGAAGCAATCGGGCTGGGTAGGGTAGGGCTGAATGTCGCGGGTAGGGTAAGGCTCAAGCGGACATGATTTGATTTCTGGGTACTGGGTGTTGAGGTAGAGTGACTGGTTTGAAGTGACGCGTGAGACGTGAGATGGCAGAGTCTGAAGAGAGCGGTGCTAATATGCCCCGCAAGAAGAGGGGTGTTACAGACACCCCCACTCAAAGACAGAGGGTCCTTGTGACCGGTGTGGATTCCTAACCAAGAGAGTAATGTCAGACTTAATTCATAAATGCAATTCATTTATAGAACACACACATGCACATATGTACAGACACACACACACACACACACGCACACACACGCACACACACACACGCACACACACGCACACGCACACACACAACAGCACACCTAAAAGTGTTGAGGTCATATCTTGTCAGAGTAGAGCAAAAGCAGGAAGTCAACCCAGCCATTGACACACATGCTCTCTCTGTTGACACAACACAAAACCACAATCTAACAAATCTCTTTACGACGCACAGATCACTAACTACCTAAGATTTACTACGTATGTGCAGTCTGCACTTCTAGTTCTGTTCAAAAAGTCATAAGCAAAAAGCTTTACACATACAAGGGTTCTTCCCTCTTATTTTTACTCAATCTGTTACACTTCTTCATCCTTTTCTTTCTCTGTCGTGCAAATATGTACAAGCTTAAATCTGGCCGCCATTTTCTAAATGAGGTATCTTGCTTCCTGAACATCTCGAAATACACRTACTTATAATGTGTACATTCATCATCCACAGCCACAATACACAGAAATGCTGTATATTATTTTCACATGCAAGTGCACGCTTGCAGTTACTCGTGCACACACAGGAAGCTAGAGGGCTACCGCACAGAGAGTACGCCCACTCAGACAGATCTGGTGAGACTCACCGGAGCCGCGGCCTGTGGAGAAACTGACGCTAGAGGAAGTGGARGAGGAGGGGAAGGAGGAGGAGGAGAGGGAGGAGGTGGGCAGGGTGGAGGAGTACGCTGTGTGGGGGAGGGTGGAGGAGCTGGGGAAGAGCGAGGAGAACGAGGTGGAGGAGGTTAGGGAAGGAGGTGGAGCAGGAGCCGTGTGGTGATGGTGCTGCCGGTACTCCTCCTCTCGCCTCTCCGTCCGCTCCCGGTTCTTGCTCCCCCGCGGGCGCCCCGGTCCRTGCCGGCTCTTCTTGTTGCCACGGTGCCTCCTCTCCCGGTGTGTTGGCAGCGGTGGTGGGGGCGTGGCCTTGTCTTCCTCTACGTCGGCCTCCTCCAGTATAGGGGGCGTGGCTAGGTGCGGGGACTTGAGAAGCGACTTTGAAAGCTTGTAGTCCCCCGAGGAAGAGGAGGAGGAGATTTTGCGGAGCTTGCTGCTGCCGCCGCCTAGCCCACCCGAGGAGGAAGTGATGCGCATGATGGAGCCGAAGGTGGAGATTGTGACCTTGGTCTCAAAAGAGTTGGCCTCGCCCTCTGACCTCTCGTGACYCTGCGACGACCCTCCGTGAGGTCCGTCAACCGGGGTCAGGGCCGGGGGCTGCAGAGAGGCCTTGTTGTGATATTTACTATTGTCCAATTCCTCCTCCTCTTCTTCTTTCTCTTCTTCCTTTTCCTCCTCCTCTTCTTCGTCATCTTCCTCAGGCGCTGTCCGTCTGGTCCGCTCGTCGCGGTGCTCCTCGGCACCATGCTCGTCCGCTCCTCGGTCGGGGTCGCGCTCCAAACGAGAGGTAGAGGAGAACGGGAGGAAGTCTTGGGAGCCGCCACCTGGGAATACACACCGTAGTTATTCCTAAACACAACACAATAACCAGACAACACTATACGGTGCAGTTATACCTAAACCATTATAAAACACACGTTCAGACTAAACACAGTGAAGTTATACCAAAACAAAGAGCTCTGCACTGGAGAGTTGGTTATTCACAAACAGAACTGACTGAGAAGTTGTTGGACACAAAATGGCTGGTTGGTTGGCCCATAAAGGATTAGCTTTGTACCAGTGTTGAAGGGACTGGAGGAGCAAGAGGAAGAGGAGCAGCTCTTGCCAATGCTTCCTGTCTTCTTACTGCGATGTCCCAGCTGGCCGTGAGAGCTCAACCTCTTCGAATTCCCCTCGCTGTCCTTGTTGCTGTGGTGACCCGACGACAACTAAATCAACAACACAGAGAGGTCACGGGGGGGGATAAATGTGTCATTAGATTGAGAAGCGGTTTGATGTCATAGATTAAAGCCATTTACGCTCGTTAGAAAGTATTGTGAGACGGTCCTGTTAGAGAGTTCAACCAAGGACCTCACCGGAATAAAACCATTTTCTCAAATGTGTCCATTTAGAAATACACAATAGTTCAAACTATTTAGGAAACCAAATGGTTATACGAGAACAATGAAGGAAGAGGATTGGTGGATGTGGGGAAATCTAGATAGAGAGAGAAAGAGAGAGTTAAGAGAGGTTAGAGACTGAGGGCATTTAGGGGTGTAAATATTGGGGTTGGCTTCACCTTGTCCATGCTGCTGGTCAGTGAGGACCCCAGACCATCAGAGGACTTTTTATGCCGCTCCTTTAGCCTCACCTTGTCCTTGTGACTCTGAATGAAACCAAAAGGGAGAGGCTGAGGATTTGAGCATTCATGCAAATACACCAATACAAGCCACACCAGGCAATAGTCAAATGCACGTTCGGTACGTACACACAATACACAGACACTCACCTTCCTGAGCCTGTGGTGGTGGGACCCGTGTTTGTCCTGGGCGGGGGACGTGGAGCGCCCCCTGGAGTGGCCGAAGGAGCTGCGTTCTGTGTTCTCTCCACTGGAGCGCATCTTCCTCTGCTACAGGACCCCACAGAAGAGAGGCAGAGAGTCACACTGCTGCCAACCGTAACGGTCACAGGGGCAAGTACAGCTATAAGGGCAATAGCTAAACAGGCAATATCTAGAGCTACAGGGGCAACTAGGGGGAAGAAGCTATTTCTCCATGCCGGCTTGAAAAGCTATGTCTCCTTGCCTTCCTCAATGCAGTACGTGAATGGACGTTACAAATCCAAGAGGAAGTTGTAAGTCCTTTCCAAAGTCTTCTTATTACACTACACTCTTAGAAAACATTTCCATATTTCATTCCATTTTAATAAAGACGAATTGGAGATCTCCTAGAAAGTTGAAAACAGACTTGGATACATTTGCCAGTCTCTTACCATCTTGATGTAGTGGTGCTTGCAGTAGCCACAGTACTTGACGTTGTCAGCCTCAGGGCCCTCCTCCTCACACAGCAGGCCAGCCATCTGAGCACTGCACAGGGTCAGACAGTCAGACAGATGGGAGAGGACACACACACACACACACACACCTACACACACACACACACACACAGACCACTCACCAGGTGACGTGGAAGGCTTGTCGACAGCCCTGGTGGTTGCACGTCATGCAGGCGCCACAAGCAGCCTTGCTCTCTCGCCCATGGTCCTCACAGATATAACACGTCTAGAGAGAGGGGAGGAGAAAGATGAACAAGAAGGAACCAGAACATATCTCCTCTTATCAACGTCAGATGTCATGTCCACCTGAAATCACTCGCAGATGTAACGGGCAGACTTCGCTATGGAAGGTAAATCAGGTCGTTCCATGAAATGAGTGCTTTTCGCATCCCTTTGATTTATTAAGTAGGAATTGTGCACAAATATTGCATTTCAAAAGCGTGTTATTTTACTGTAAATGAAGTGCCCTAATATAGACCACATGGAACATTCAATGCATCTGATTTTTAATATGAATAAAGACTTGCTAAAGTGCCAAAATTCAGCARTATGACATGTCTCTCCGTGCATCCTCGGTGACTTGAAGTGGGTTAAAATGAAGATTAACTTAACCCCAACATTTCTGAGTGGGTCGAGCATAACACGTCAACCCTGTTATCCAGAGATAGACTAGAGATGTATTTTTATTTTATTTTTTAAAGTGAAGTAAGCATATAATTGCCCCTATCTGTTGCTGTGTACAAACTTTTATTCCCCATCACAAGGAGATTTATGTCTGACTTTAGATGAAGTCGTCGACCATGTTACTTTATTTGGCACCTAATAGACACTTACAATAGTATATTTATATATTTAACCTCTGGAGATGGGAAAAAGTGTTTTCTATTAAGTTGAACATGTGCTCTTTTTGACAGAATGATACAATTAAGTGAAATAAAAAGTTAGACTACTCAAAAGGTACCTAATTGGTGGAACGAGCCAAATCTAGATGTCTGTAGGTGTATCCCAAATGGCATCCTATTCCCTATAGAGCGCACTCACTACCTTTGACCAGGGCCCATAGGGCTAAAAAGTAGTGCACTATACTCTGGGCTCTGGTCAAAAGTAGTGCACGACATAGAGAATAGGGTTCCATTTGGGACACAGCCTGTGTGATACTGTTCAACTGTATGGGCCTCAACAGTGCCCAGAGTCCAACCCTAGCCTGTCATTGATAGCAGGCTGTTATGAAACATTCTGCCCCCTTCCACACCTCGCTCCCCCACGGCTATTACCCAGACAGAGACAGAGGGGGCTGCCTGCCTAGCAACAGGTGCTGGACAAAAGAACAGCGGGCTCCTTACCTTTCTTCTCTTCTACCCCTCCTCTCCCCTTGTGAGCCATAAGTATCATGGGCCAAAGGGAAACAGAGAAACGGTATCTGGAGCTACTGTAAAGGAGGGTGGGTGGTGGGCTTATTGAACCTTCACTCATTGCCTGTGTCCCAAATGGCGYCCTATTCTCTGTGTAGTAAAGCTACCTTTGACCAGGCGCCCATAGGGGATAGGGTGCTATTTGGGACACGGCCATTGTCCAGTCAAACGCTCTCTAAGAATGCAGGGCAGCAAATCCGGATGAATGGCTCGGACAATCCAGAYCAGAGAGGTGCAAGCCATTTGCTGTAGCTGCCCCTGACACTGTAACATGAGACCACGACAAGACAAGCCCCCACTATTGTACGGCAGCAGGCGTCTACGTAGCTTCCCATTGACTCTAATAGAACTGTAATCCAATCATATAAAAGCTTTCGTTCCAAAAATCTTGTCTGGTGGGCATATGCTGTCTATAGATTTTTCCCACAGTAGCGATCACTCAAGACCATTAGGCCTAAAAGCATGCAGACTGTGGTGGGATACATGGCACATGACCGTCCAGATGCCAACTCTAAAAGAGATAACTTGCAGAGAGGCCTGAGGAAAAACTCTGGATGATCTCATGAAAGCTTTGCCTGTGCAAAAAWATATATTGTATACTAATGACTGCTTGCAAATCACAGAATCGGACAAAAATGCCCCCACACGTTTGTGTGGAATATTGAAGATAGGCACATAGATGGACAGCCATTTACTCTGGCTAAAGAAACGATATACCAAATGGATTACATCTTCATAGGCCTATAAAACGCATTTAAATGACGGTCAAAACATCCTTCACGAAGACAAACAGGCGTATCAAAGTTGACGTGAACAGTGAAGAATACCTGATGTATCTGTCGTGAGGGACGTACTGTAGTACGATAGGCTCCATGGTGAGAACGTTGGCAAACTGCACTCGGAATATAGAGTGCACAAACCACATGGGCCCAGCCTGGAGAGAGAACAGCCTCACATTAGTACACACACACACACACACACACACACACACACACACACACACACACACACACACACACACACACACACACACACACACACACACACACACACACACACACACACACACACACACAACACGCACACCCTGACGTGCATTACACACACATTAACACAAACACATCATATATTTGTAAGACAAGGGAAACGTGGAGGATGGCGGGATTGATGGAAAGTGGAGGATGAAGAATAAGGAAAGAAAGTCAGCCTCCATAGTAGATTACCTCCACTGTCTGTCCCTCTGAGGGCGCCATCTTTGGTGAGGGCACAGTCAACATCTCTGATGAGAAATGAGAGCCAACTCACAATAACAACTACGCACAGTAGCTTCAATAGCACACTGTACTACCAGTGTTAATTACTACAACAGGCAGGGGATTTGCTGTACATTGATAGACATGCAGTACATTACATTGATTTTGAATGAGTATACGGATAATATGTTGATATACTGGACATATATACTCACCACTCTGGCAGCTCTCTCCTGAGACTCACATTTTCGACAGAACCACGGTCCAGTGGGCACCTGGACGATTCCATAGCACGCTGTGACACACACACACAACACACCACACACACACACACACACAACACAACAACACACACACACACACACACACACAACCACACCACACACACACACACACCACACACACACATAAATAAAGACACAAAATACAGACATCTTTAGTCTACCACTCAAATGAATGAGACACAAACAAAGGAACAAAAACAGTTACCTAACTTATTAGTTATGTAACTAACTAACTTCTTGGTATACCTTCAACTTTTAATTAGTCTTTTTTTTACTGTTGAGAGCAAGCATCGAGTAAGTAAGTAGCCTTGCACGAGCCTTGGCTTGTACGAGGCGGAACGACTCATAGGAGAATGAGCCCGTCTCCTGTTTCTGTAGCGTGAAGCAGCTTGATGTACAAGTTCACCCCCCGGACAGGATGCTAGTCTATCACCGGGCTTTACCCCAAAAACTATCTCCTTAATGCYGAGTGCCAAGCAGAGATGCAGCAGGTCCCATTTCTACAGTCTTTGGTATGACTCGGGCGGGAATCAAACTCCCAACTTTTTCAGGACAGACACTCTTACCACAAGGCCACTGAATTGAGAGAAGGCATAGTCAGGGCATGAAGTTAAGTGTGACAATGATTTATAGATTTCTTGTCACAAATACTCTGAGATGAYCCAAATATTGATAGGCTATTGATGTAGGTCACCTTTTTCAAATAGTGGTGGTGTTTTGAATGCAGCCATAGTGGTTTTACTTGGCAAGACAGGCTGATTTATAATAATCTGACATTAATAACAGCTTATAAACTCAGATCGTATTGTGTGTCAGCTACATACGATATTGTTATTGATGTCTCCTACATAACACAACAAATAAAAGCCATGGGGGATATACTGTGAAGGTGTGTACAACTGTAMATATTTACACATTAAATCATAATTAATGGCTCTTATTCAAATCAATACTCATGGACATATTGAGTGGATACATTGTTGCATTGCTGAGATACAAAGATGTCAACAAAGAATGTGGATATATCGTTGAGGAAACAATTCATCCGCAAGGCCCGATAGGCCAGCAAGTCTGCTGCTCCAGTAGTAGCAAATGCTTCCTAACGGTGCGTAACTTTGTATCGAATAATAGCCATTCTACCAAAACCGCATTAGTCGGCGCCATAAGGGCTTGATGTAATTTTATATGTCTCCTCTCGCGCTCGCACCACGTCAACGCGTGTTAAAGGAAAACACCCCCTCCCACATAAACACAGACAGACCCGCACGCACGTAGGCACGCACCACCCCATCCTTCCCCCAATAGCGTAATTACATTGTAATATAGCAAGCTAGTTACCCTGGTGCACAGCGACGCTGCATCCGTGCCCATCACAGTATACAAGAGGATTTTCAGCCCAGCCTCGCTCATCGGAACACACGCAGCAACCTCCAACCATTTCCCGCATACTGTTCCCATACGGTATTTTATACGGTTTTGCGGCGACTTAAATCGCCAGTGTGTCAAGTAGTCCCTGACTTCAACGGTGTATCAAACATGGTAGTCGGTAGTCGTGCTACACTGCAATCAAGAATGACTTTCAGCGTGGGGTTCGGGTACAGCGAGTTTTCCGTGATGTCTTCCCGTCCCCCGTAGAACCGACGCAGTGCGCATGCCCACATCTGCAGAATAGTCTCACTGTGTGAAGATGACAATATTTCCATCCCTCGAAGTTGTATGTCCTCAGTTGTCCATGCTCAATGACAATATATATGCTCCCTTTCTACATTATAATGACAAAACAGCCCGATCTCCTGCTGTCGAAAAGCAATAATGACAGGTGTAGACTAAAGCATGCCTCTTCTCTTTGAACTGTGGATAAAAGCACTTTAAATGCATAGCGCCATCTTTAGGGATCAGAGAAAACACAAATGTCTAGGCCTACTAACCTAAATTGAATATCCAGACATAGTTTGAGGAAACTGTTAATATCATTCAGCAATATGTAGTCCAGGTCAACTACTTTGCCGATTTATTTAGAGACTTTATAACAACTATATCCAATATGTAGGCATATTAAAACGTATTATCATATTAATAGTCCATAAAACAGAATCAGATAACGTATGTTGTACTAGAGGCATTATAAAGTCTCATAATGATGGTTGCTTAATCAGAGGTCAATAAAATACAGTTGTAGGTTTATAATGCGTTTTATTAGGCACTTGTGTGATGTGTAATGTAAAGCATTGTTGTAAACCCTTCGACTGCAAAGCCTTACATGACTTATTACATGATCTTTCTCAGAAAGTGAAGGGAACTATAATGTTAGAGATTAATGCATAAACATGTGCAAAAAACAATACAATAATGTCTGTAATATCCTACAGATTACAACAGATTACAACTATTGTTTATGAGCATACAATTGCAATCCAAAGTTTTAATAGGAGATTATAGCAGAACTCAAAAACAGAAGATGTAATTCTCTTYCCTTGGARTGACAGACTGCCAGTCAACCTGTGAGACTTTAATAGCCATGCTTTTTGAAATATTGAGCTCTGGCTACAACATCATTGGAATAGTCAAGCCTTTTTCAAGGACAGCYTTTTTCCATCTACGTAACATTGCAAAAATCAGAAACTTTCTGTCCAAAAGTGATGCAGAAAAATTAATCCATGCTTTTGTCACTTCTAGGTTAGACTACTSCAATGCTCTACTTTCCGGCTACCYGGATAAAGCACTAAATAAACTTCAGTTAGTGCTGAACACGGCTGCTAGAATCTTGACTAGATTCTACATTTGATCGTATTACTCCAGTGCTAGCCTCTCTACACTGGCTTCCTGTTAAGGCAAGGGCTGATTTCAAGGTTTACTGCTAACCTACAAAGCATTACATGGGCTTGCTCCTACCTATCTTTGGTCCTGCCGTACATACCTACACGTACGCTACGGTCACAAGACGCAGGCCTCCTTATTGTCCCAAGAATTTCTAAGCAAACAGCTGGAGGCAGGGCTTTCTCCTATAGAGCTCCATTTTTATGGAATGGTCTGCCTACCCATGTGAGAGACGCAGACTCGGTCTCAACCTTTAAGTCTTTATTGAAGACTCATCTCTTCAGTAGGTCCTATGATTGAGTGTAGTCTGGCCCAGGAGTGTGAAGGTGAACATAAAGGCACTGGAGCAACGAACCGCCCTTGCTGTCTCTGCCTGGCCGGTTCCCCTCTCCACTGGGATTCTCTGCCTCTAACCCTATTACAGGGGCTGAGTCACTGGCTTACTGGTGCTCTTCCATGCCGTCCCTAGGAGGGGTGCGTCACTTGAGTGGGTTGAGTCACTGACGTGATCTTCCTGTCTGGGTTGGCGCCCCCCCTTCGGTTGTGCCGTGGCAGAGATCTTTGTGGGATATACTCGGCCTTGTCTCAGGATGGTAAGTTGGTGGTTGAAGATATCCCTCTAGTGGTGTCGGGGCTATGCTTTGGCAAAGTGGGTGGGGTTATATCCTGCCTGTTTGGCTCTGTCCGGGGGTATCGTCGCATGGGGCCACAGTGTCTTCCGACCCCTCCTCACCCTCCAGTATTTATGCTGCAGTAGTTTATGTGTCAGGGGGCAATAGTCAGTCTGTTATATCTGGACTATTTCTCCTGTCTTATCTGGTGTACTGTGTGAATTTAAGTATGCTCTCTCTCTCTCTCTCTCTCTCTCTCTCTCTCTCTGACCCTGTTGGTCATCTTTGAACATCTTGGCCATGTTCTGTTATAATCTCCATCCGGCACAGCCAGAAGAGGACTAGCCACCCCTCATAGCCTGGTTCCTCTCTAGGTTTCTTCCTAGAATCTGGCCTTTCTAGGGAGTTCTTCCTAGCCACCGTGCTTCTACACCTGCATTGCTTGCTGTTTGAGGTTTTAGGCTGGGTTTCTGTACAGCACTTTGAGATATCAGCTGATGTAAGAAGGGCTTTATAAATACATTTGATTTGATTTGAATAGTCCCCTYCAGTGGTTTTAGCGTCCACCTGCTCATATGAGGAGATGCTGCCAGGTCCCATATTGTAGGCTGCCAACGCCCCTGAAAAACACAAACACAATAGGTTAGTAGTTGCATACAGTACTACAACATGTATGATTCATCAGCTCAATCCAGAAGTGGGTCAGTAAATACCTTTCAGCTTCTGCTCCTTGGTCCAGTGAGGATATTTTTTCTCAACATCTGAATAGRAGCCAGCCAAAATCTGTGCGCCTTGTTCGATATGCTCCTGACTGTCCCATGCCCCCTGTGGACGGTGGCAGCGCTTGTCAACCTAGAAAAACTTAGACATGACCTCCTGGGAAGCARTTGCACAGTGGGTAAAAAAACRTTTGAAATTAAACAACCAGATTACAATAATGGGTGTACAAATGACGTCTCTACAACCTGCATACAATCATGATTGTAATTATGTTATTTCAACCCCTGATCCAGAGTCTCACATTCATTCTCACGCAAATGTTTATATTACCTGTAGTAGCCCATGGACATTTGCATTGTCCCCTGAGCCATTGACCAGTCCTGTCCCACCCCTGGACTCTAGAGATGACACCACCGAGGACAGCTGGGTCCACTCCATACTTTTGCCCTGCATTGGTGATGCGGCCCTTGTACTTGTCCACATAGGGGCGATCGCTCTTTGCCATTTCATGAGATGCTGACACACCTTGAGAATTGATTGCAAAGAAGAATAAGAATGTTATTACCATTCTGTGTTTGCTTTTCTATGACATTGAATTATTAGATGAATGTGTGTGTGACATGGTTAAGGTCTTGCCCAGGAATAAGCTAAAAACGTGCTAATTAACAGCCAAGCCCCACCCATAATTGCAACAAGCTGCACCTTGAGACACACAGATAGACCTGGGCATTAATGAAGACATAACCATGTCACATATAGACTAGCAATATTGATTATTTATGTGTACTGAATTTATACATACAGTACCAGTCAAAAGTTTGGACACACCTTCTCATTCCAGGCTCTTTCTTTCTTTTTACTATTTTCTACATTGTAGAATAATAGTCAAGACAYCAAAACTATGAAATAACACACATGGAATCATGTAGTAACCAACAAAAAAGTGTTAAACAAATATTTGAGATTCTTCAAATTAGCCACCGTTTGCCTTGGTGACAGCTTTGCACACTCTTGGCATTCTCTCAACCAGCTTCATGAGGTAGTCACCTGGAATGCGTTTAAATTAACAGGTGTGCCTTGTTAAAAGTTAATTTGTGGAATTTCTTTCCTTCTAAAATGAATGCGTTTGAGCCAATCAGTTGTGTTGTGACAAGGTAKGGGTGGTATACAGAAGACAGCCCTATTTGGTAAGGCAAGAACAGCTCAAATAACCAAAGAGAAATGACAGTCCATCACTACTTTAAGACATGAAGGTCAGTAAATCTGGAAAATATCAAGAACTTTTCAAGTTTCTTCAAGTGCAGTCGCAAAAACCATCAAGCGCTATAATGAAACTGGCTCTCATGAGGAACGCTACAGGAAAGGAAGACYCAGAGTTACCTCCGCTGCAGAGGATAAATTCATTAGAGTTAACTGCACCTCAGATTGCAGCGCAAATACATTTTTCACAGAGTTCAAGTAACAAACACATCTCAACATCAACTGTTCAAAGGAGACTGCGTGAATCAGGCCTTTATGGTCGAATTGCCACAAAGAAGCCACTACTAAAGACACCAATAAGAAGAAGAGACTGGCTTTGGCCAAGAAACACGAGCAATGGACATTAGACAGGTGGAAATCTGTCCTTTGGTCTGCTTAGTCCAAATTTGAGATTGTTGGCTCCAACCGCCGTGTCTTTGTGAGACGCAGAGTAGGTGAACGGATGATCTCTGCATGTGTGGTTCCCACCGTGAAGCATGGAGGAGGAGGTGTGCTGGTGACACTGTCTGTGATTTCTTTAGAATTCAAGGCACACTTAACCAGCATGGCCACCACACAATTCTGCAGTGATACACCATCCCATCTGGTTTGCTCTTAGTGGGACTATCATTTGTTTTTCAACAGGACAATAACCCAAAACACACCTCCAGGCTGTATAAGGGCTACTTGACCAAGGAGAGTGATGAGTGCTGCCTCAGATTATTATATATATTTTTTAAATTCAACCTTTATTTAACTAGGCAAGTCAGTTAAGAACAAATTCTTATTTACAATGACGGCCTACACCGGCCAAACCCGGACGACGCTGGGACAATTATGCGCCGCCCTATGGGACTCCCAATCACAGCCGGCTGTGATACAGCCTGGATTCGAACCAGGGTGTCTGTACTGACGCCTCTAGCACTGAGATGCAGTGCCTTAGACCGCTGYGTCACTCGGGAGATTACCTGGCCTCCACAATCACCCGACCTCAATCCAATTGAAWTGGTTTGGGATGAGTTGGACAGCAGAGTGAAGGAAAAGCAGCCAACAAGTGCTCAGCATTTGTGCGAACTCCTTCCAGACTGTTGGAAAAGCATTCCTCATGAAGCTGGTTGAGAGAATGCCAAGAGTGTGCAAAGCTGTCATCAAGGAAAAGGGTGGCTACTTTGGAGAATATCAAATATCAAATATATTTTGATTTGTTTAACACTTTTTTTGTGTTATTTCATAGTTTTGATGTCTTCGCTATTATTCTACAATGTAGAAAATAGTAAAAATAAAGAAAAACTCTTGAATGGGTAGGTGTGTCCAAACTTTTGACTGGTATTGTATATATAACAGTTGTCAGAAACCACATACCACTGGAACCTTTCCCGTCAGCATTTGCTGTTGCCCATGAGGCACCGGTAGTGTCAACTCTCCTAATGTCGCCGTAACGATTTGCTAAAATAAAGACAATTATTTATTATTTGAGTGCATACTAACTCATACCACAACATAATCATTGATGGTTATTTTTCAATAAGCCATGCTGTGGGCTTATATTCCAGACACAATGTTTAGAGAGTTCTACTACACACACAGGCAATTCACATCCTACAAATACAGAAAGATATGACAGGATCTTTTATTAACTGGTTTTAGAAAAATTACAACTACAATATTATGCAGAATTCATGATAGAGCTGAATAAAGCTCACCCATGTTGATGTTTTCTCTTAAAATTCTTGAAACTGGAAGATCCTCAAAATGATTCAAGCGTGGCTGTTTCACTGATAACTGACCTTGTTGAGAAAGTTCAGTTTGTACATCTTCGTGGACACAGTGGGATTTCCCTTTATATAGGCAGGTCTTGATGAACCATCTGACTTCATAGAAATCATGTCTGAGTCCAGAAACAACCCAATCCTCCCTACTAGGTCAAACTGAAACTGAAAACAATGATTTGAGTGGACATAGTAGGAAATGCATGCTAGAAATCTAAATTGAGCAAGGTTCCTAATTTTAACAGAACAATAGCCCCCAGCCAATAAAATGGACCACAGGGATATTAAAGGGATAGTTCACCTAAATTACAAAATTACACATTTGTTTCCTTACCTTGAAAACTATTTATGGAAATAATTACTTTTGTGATTTTTTGTGAACTATCAATATTCTTCTCAAACTCTTTATTTGTGTAATTATCAATCAAAGCAATTTCTTGGATGAAAATAAGTTAGACCTTGATTCAGTCAGTAGATGTCACTGTGAGCCCTATTCCATTGTGCATCGTATGTTCTCCATGGTCAATGTATTACTTCTGTCTCTCACAGGAGGCTGTTGGCACCTTAATTGGGGAGAACTGGCTTGTGGTAATGGCTGGAGTGGAATCAGTGGAATGGTATCAAATACGTCAAACACATGGTTTCCAGGTGTTTAATGCCATCCCATTTGCTCTGTTCTGGACAATATTATGAGCAGTTCTCCTCTCAGCAGCCTCCACTGCTCTCTGTGTAAGTAAATTGCTGCTGGGTAACTTGTTTTAAACTTGTAGAAGACAGGGAGACAGGGAACTTTACAGGGACACTTGGGCAGATGGAGAAAGTTAGACAAAAGACTGGGTCATCAAACAAGGGAAGTAACAATGACTGGATGTATGCTTTTCTACCATTGACACCCACCCCACCTCTCTACCCTTYTATACTCCCCTTTCAACTTAGGAGTCAGTTCTGTTGTTTCTATTACAGTTTACTCTCAACATGGAAAAATATATACTTAGCATCATTGTTTTCAATGCAGAGACATACAAACCTGTCATCTTTACAATAAACAACCTGATAAGCATATCTGGGCATATTCATTGAGAGCACAGCCTGCTTTAGAAGTATCAAGTCTCTTCACTTAACTCTAAATTGAGAGAGAGAGAGAGAGAGAGAGAGAGAGAGAGAGAGAGAGAGAGAGAGAGAGAGAAAGGGGAAATGAGTGCTGATGGAAAGGACAGATAAAGAGATGTCAGCAGCTGGATGAGAATCACACCTCTTCTGGTGGTCTGACGCCGGCCCGAGCAGTGAGTCGTGACTGACTGTGTCCCTGGTCTGTCTGATATGTGGCTGGCTCGTCAACTTATTGCCTGCTTACTGTTACTGATACGACTAGGGAGTCTGATTAGTCTAGCTATATGTACATATCTAACTCCATGACCTCGTTCTTACCTCTGCGCAATGACTCGGTACTGGTACCCCGTGTAAATAGCCAAGTTATCATTACTCATTGTGTATTTATTCCTTGTGTTATTATTTTTGTATTTTTCTATAATTTCAATTTTCTTCTCTCCGTGTTGTTGGGAAAATCTGTAAGTAAGCATTTCACTGTTAGTCTACACCTGTTGTCATGAGGTATGTGAGTTGGCCCTAAGGTTACTGGTGTGACTGATTGATACTCAGGTGAAGGTGGACATAAGCAGTTTCGATTGGTTTGAGTATTTCTTATCTGGATTGGGGTAGGCAAGTTCTTTCCTAAGGGACCTTCTGCCCTTTGGGAATTGCTTACTGTGTGCCAGACTTCTAGTTTCATATTGATTTGAACTGAAGACGTATAGCGTAGCAGGAGAGCAAGACTATTGACTGGGTGACGAACCACAGTAGTGACCTGCTTTAGCCACAAAAGCAGAATGATATCTATCAGTGAATTGCACCAGCCTCCGGGTTGGACAATGGATCTCAAAATCCCATAAGGTGATTGGAACATTCCCCCAAATCAAATCAAGTGTGTTTTTACATTTTGCTCCCACCTGCCATATCTTTAGCCAACTTTTACATGCAAGCACAGTTCCCCATTAAAGTCACACTGTATGTACATAAAACACAGCTGAAACATTGGTATTAATGAAAAATAATCAAGCAGCAATAAATTATAATTCCTACTATCAATCCTACATGCTCTTTATTAATGACTGTCTACTTGTGCAATAAGCAGAGCCACAGAACATGTCTACAGAGCAGTCTCTCACAGCACGTGTTCACAGCACAACATCTCCTTAACTTCTGGGAGCGCTAGATAAATACTGTAARTTGAAATCCAGGACAGAGAAACAGTTTGACTTTGAGGAGTTGTGAAGAGGGGAGTGTATTGTGAAGTGCTGTCTTTCTTTGAAGCTGTGAACTTCTCAAACCACAGCCTAAAACGAAACACATGACCTTTGAGATCATAAGGATAGTTTTTTTTTTTTTTTTTTTGCACATAGACTATTAAGAAGACGTATTTGTCTGTAGTGACGCTTKCTACTTCTTTCACAAGGTACAGTCCACACATTAGCTTTAATTCTCTTTTTTTATTTTCGAACCTCAGCACAGTTAACAGGAAAACAAATGTACAGCAGAGTCTGTCAGTCAGCTTACAGTGAACGTAAAATGTACTCAGTACTATGTCCTACTACTACTGCTGTACATACAGAGGACATTTGGACATACTGTAGTTTATCACATCCTAAAAGCAGCAGGCATGGCAAAGGTAATGCCAAATATTGACTGCCTATTACCACTTCTATTGACACTATTGACACTTTTGTTGAATAGTCATCAAAAAKAAAAKAAACAATATATWTWTTTTTWAAGTTATTCCGTGGCTTAGTGAAGCAGAATAAAATGTAGTCCCACATAAAACATACATTTCCATCATTTTAGATGGAAAAATAAACTCTATAAAACATTTTAAATGCTACTTTACTGAAATGCTACATTTCTTTGTGTTTGTGTGTGGTAATACTGGTGCTAATTAAAAACAAAAAGGAAAGTCCCTGAGATACTTTTTGTGTGTATATAATGTATATACACAATTCATGTGTGTAAGTGTATAAATGTGTATGCATTATTCCGTTTAGGAGTCTGACTACATGTATGGGTGTATGTGTGTGTTCACGTGCACATGTGTGTCTACACTACTTCAACTCCAGGCGGTGCTCGCCACGTGCAATGTGTGAGGAGAACTCGTAGCGGTCCCGGCTGCGGTGGCCACATACATTGCACTCCAGTGGGTCACGGAAGCCATGGCAGCCCATGTGGATGGTGAACATGACGTAGTCCAGAAACCACACCCTGCAGTGACCGCAGGGGTACACCGCCCCCGCTCCTGTACCTACCCCAACCCCTACCTCCCCCTCGCTCCTTACCACCCTCAGAGCCTCTAGGGGGGGCATGGGGAGCGCGTGGGCCTGGGTATGGGGGTGTGAGAGGCTGTTGTGGGGACTGGGCCCCATCAGGTGCCCCAGGTTGTAGATGAGAGGCTGGGAGAGCTGGGCCCGATCGGCTTGGAGTGAGTCCATGCTAGGGTGGCCCTGGTTGGGCCGGGGCAGGTAGGCGAGACCGGTGCTCTGCTGCTGCTCCAGCTTGTGACCATTGGTGAGGGCCAGGGGGCTCATGTCAGCGCGGCTCAGGGGGATGGGGTAGGCCCTGTGGGGGGAGGCAGAGTCAGGGTCCTGGCCTGTGTAGAGGGGCTGGTGGATGTGGTGGTTCTCGGATCCTGGGGAGGTGAGGGGAGGGTCCATGACGTCAGAGCGGTGGATCAACTCCCTGTTGAAGCTCAGGTCCAGACACACGCCGTTGTCCCCTGGATCACCCACACAGAGAGAGACACCTCAGCACTCACTCACTCACTCACTCAGCACTGTGCATTAACCCAGAGCCAAAAATACATCAACTGTATATCTCTCTATATACAGTATATACATATGGCCATATACTGTATATACATATATCTCTATATAAATGGCTCTGCAGTAACCATTTGGCTGACAGAAAAGAGCCAGAGATGTGCAGTGGAGAGGGAGCCACAAGATAGCCACCTCCACTAACTATAAGGAGCTTCAGCAGCAAAAGAGCAAGCTTGGTCACACTTGAAGAAAAAAAGCACATTCTGTACAATTGAAATCTTGATAGCTCGTACAATAGAGAACTAGCAGGCAGACGCTGACCCTGTAGATAAACGAGCTTCTTACCACAGAACAACACTAAGAGGGCGTGACAGGACAGAGAATCTGTGTCCCAAACGTCACCCTGTTCTCTATATAGTGCATTATGGAATAGGGTGCCATTTGGTGAACTATAGGGAATAGGGTGCCATTTAGGACAGACACAGAGACGAGGAGGAGACGAAGAGGCCTCTCAGTCTCCACTGCTGCAGCTGCTGTTCCACCACAAGAGGAGACGGAGGCATCTGCTCACGTTTCGCGCTCTCGCCTGTTTTCAACAATGTGGTCGAACACACCACCTCTCTTTTCCTCCTGTGGTCGTTATATTGCAAGATTTCAGTTCATTTGTCAGGGTGATGGGTGATAGGAGGATCTCTTTAGGCCAGACGCTTTGCTGTTTCTTTGCAGCGACTCGAATTCTGAAACTAAACACTTTATGATAAGCGGAGACGCTTGACAAGAAAGTGTGACCTGGGTATAGGAAATGGATACAACGCCTTAGGGTTTGGGAAGTCAACGTGATGACAAATCACTCATTTACTGAAACTGACGCTTTTCAAACACTCAGCAGTAGTAGTAGTGTAGACGTTTCAATTCAATGAAGCACTACAACTTGGATGTTTATACTTGTCAGTTTGTGTGTGAGAGAGTTCCAGTGTGCAAAAGGCACATTTCCCACGATTGCTTCATGTTATTGGCATTCTATTCCTATGCGTGGTTAACCATACCCACCTAACATATACATCAGGCAGGGAAATTAGGGCAGTGGTCTACCACCCTATGGCGCGGTGCAGCAGATGAGGCTGCCATTCTGCCCAAAATTCCTGCTTTGCAAGCAAAGCAAGGGGGGACAGGAGTACTGCATAGATAGAGAGACAGATAGACAGATAGAGAGAGACAGCGAAAGAGACAGACAGACAGACATGTAGCTTAGACAGACAACGATATGATACACTTAAAACTTATATTTGTTTTAATTAAATGCAACACTAATACAATAATAGCAGCAGCAGCAAGTAGCAAAGGGTCAAATTATTGTAAAAACCTGACAGGTGCAGCAATGAAGCCAGTAATCAGAGACCCATTACACACAGACATACAATTAATCAAATTGCTATTGAATTACCAAATGAGCAATTTCTCAAAAGAGTAATCAACCATCAGTCTAGTCACAAAGTAATCATCAAATCAAAATTGCAATTGCTAATTTTGTTTGAATGATTATATATATATATATCTTTTAAAACATCCACGGTTTTTACCGCCCACACACTCGCCCATGCCTAGTTAACCCTACCAAGGTGACAACCTGCGAGACAGTTGAACTGTAAGTGAGGAATGAGTCAGACTGGTCTTACCAGTGAACTTCTGTGGCATAGAGCTCTTGCGTTTGGCTACGTTGCTCGCCAACCTGTCCAGGAGCAGAGCGCGCTCCGTGCCCATGTGAGTAGTCCTGGACACGTGGGTGTCCTCACCGGCTGAGAGATACACAGAGAGAGAGAGAGAGAGAGAGGACTCTTAGCAGTACAGAGGTACAGTAGGGACAGAGAGTGTGCTTTCTGTCCACGGTGCTGCAACTGTCCACTGCCTCGAGCATTTGAGGTTGTGAAATGATCTTTTTCTTTTACAGGACTAACAAACAAAATGACTTTAAAATGAAACTCACCCTCAGAGAAACCAATGAAAAATTGATCGCAGCCAAGATAACAAAGCCTGTGACCTCACTTCCTGGTGTTTTGCCTCATCGACTAGTGAGGCCTGCAGGAGGAAGACCGCAGGTCGAGGATGTGCTTCCTCACCACACGCTATCTATCTGCCGTACTTACGACATTYAACCGACCACAAAACAAYAGAGTATTGTTTGTGTCGCAACCGTCTTGGCTGTCCACCATGGCAGGCAAACAGATTTCTGGGGGGTGTGCAGTCAGATCACGACACTGAGACATTTGTCCTACATCTCTTCTGACTGACTTCCCCTCTGGTGTCCTTACATCACAACGTCTCCCACAGAAACAGCCACAACCTATTTAGCTCTAATGGTGGGCTAACTTACGACCATGAACTCAATGGAATGAAGCTACACAACTCTGCAGCCAGCAAATGTGTATGTGTGTATGCGTGTGTGCACAAATGTGTGAGTAGATAACAGAATGTGCACACATCTGAGTGTAAGTGAGTGCCTGTGAATCGTAGTCGTGTGTGAATGCCTGTGAATGTAGTGTGTGTGTGTGTGTGTGTGTGTGTGTGTGTTGTGTGTGTGTGTGTGTGTGTGTGTGTGTGTGTGTGTGTGTGTGTGTGTGTGTGTGTGTGTGTGTGTGTGTTTGTGTGTGTGTGTGTGTGTGTGTGTGTGTGTGTGTGTGTGTGTGTGTTTGCATGAGTAAAGTGTATATGTGTGTATGTCTAAGCGTTTGTGTAAGTGTGTATATGTGTGGTGTCTGAAGTGTGTGTGTGTGTGTAACAGAGGGTATGTAGGAGTGTCCCGGGGCCTCTCACCTCTCTCAGCGTTGCCTTTGTTCTGGATGTACACATGGCACCTCTCTCGGTGCTCTTCAAGAGAGCTGCGCTGCTTGTAACTGCGACCGCAGTGGTTGCACTTGTAGGGCTTCTCTACTGTGAGAAAAGAGTTTCAGTTAAAACTACAAACTCCCACTTCAAACCATCATACACTTTGCTTACTGAGGCTGTTGTTAAATAATGGGGCAACYACAATCTCTGCAAGAACCTCCTTTATTTTTGTTGTTGTTGTATTTTACCCCCTTTTTCTCCCAWTKTTTWWAAATCTAGTCTCATCGCCGCAACTCCCCAATGGGCTCGGGAGGCGAAGGTGGAGTCATGCGTCCTCCGAAACACGATCCGCCAAACCGCGCTCCTTAACACCCGTCAGCTTAACCCGGAAGCCAGCCGCACCAATGTGTCAGAGGAAACACCGTTCAACTGGCAACCGCCGGCCCGCCACAAGAAGTCGCTAGAGYGCGATGAGCCAAGTAAAGCCCCACCGGCCAAACCCTCCCCTAACCTGGACGACGCTGGGCCAATTGTGCTCCGTCCTCACACCCTAAATTCCCAATCTGGCCCTCAAACCATCACGGTCACCTAATAATCCCCAGTTTACGATTGGCTCATTCACCCCCCTCCTCTCCCCTGTAACTATTCCCCAGGTCGTTGCTGTAAATGAGAACGTGTTCTCAGTCATCTTACCTGGTAAAATAACGGATAAATAAAAAGAAAAAAAGAAATATGGGACTCCCGGCTACGGCCGGTTGTGGCACAGCCCGGRAAATGAACCTGGGTCTGCGCCACTCAGGAGGCCTCAAGAACCTCCTTTAAATGAGCGTCACTGACAGCCCCAACGTGAAGTGGTATATCTAAATAACTGTGTGCAGACAGGTTATAGGTACCTACGTGTGTGTGTGTTTGCATGTGTACACATATATTTTGTGTACGTGTGTGAGTAAGTGCGAACAGGTGGAAAATAACTGAGTTTGTGTTATTATAATATGCATGTGTGGTCATACATATGTAAACGCAGGTGGCACACAGATGGTGGATAGGTACTTGAGTGAGTGCGCAGGTGTCCGCTGAGGGCGTCTCGTCTGCGGCAGGCGTAGCTGCACATAGGGCACTTGAAGGGCTTCTCCCCGGAGTGCAGTTTGATGTGGCGAAGCAGGTTTCCCTTCTGGGTGAAGGAGGCACCACACTGGCTGCAGTGGAAYGGACGTTCACCTGGGTGTAGGAAAAAACCGAAGGATCCTATGTCATGGAGAAACTCTGTCAACGCTGCCAAGACTTACTGATACAGTAGTTATGTAGCATATAGTTGAGCTACTGTGGTACGTTTACTGGTATGTATTACTCAGTAGTWCTGTGACTAAATAGGAGTAACACTTGGTTTGTTCCACACGTCYAATAAAGCAGACCATTGAGTGAAGTGTAATTACTGTGTTATAGCAGATGTTGAAATGGTATTTTATCAGTACTAGGGCAAGAGATGTAGAGTACATGTAAAGTCARATGTGTCCATTCAAAGTGTAACGCATGAGTCACTGTACATATTGAAACACAAATCTTATAATCAAACACCTTGATCTACTAAGTTTATCAAAGCCACAATGCCACAGTGTTATATAACAAAAAACACCATTATTTAAGATCAGGGTTGGTTTGGCTGTGTTACTCTGCTCACCGGTGTGGCTTCGCTTGTGCACGAGCAGCACATTGATGCTGACGCAGGACAGGCCACAGATGTCACAGTTGAGCTTGCCTGCTGCCTGGCTGCGGGGTTCTGCTGCGTACAACGAGGAGTTGGTGTGGGCGTCCTGCGGGTCTGTGCTCTCATACTTTACATAATCTGCCAGAGACAGGTCCTGTGGTTCGTTAAGGGTTTCTCCCTCTTCCTCCCCTTCCCCCTCTTCTTCTCCTTCGTCTTCCTCATCCCCTTCCTTCTCCTCTTCTTCCTCTTCTTCATAAAGGTAATTGTCTCGTTCACCTTCTTCTTCACTCTTGGGGTACTGATCGTCATTGTCGTCATACTCTTCCCTCTCAGTTTTCACGGGAACCCCATCTAGGAAGGAGGGGAGAGAAAGAGAGGGTTAAATATATTTCCCTCTTGGTTATTTGACTTCATGAGCACCTGGAGCTAATTGCATGAAACTAGTTGTGACTGGTCTATGGTGGTAAAACAACATAAAAAAATATATTTGGGGGATTTTTGNGTAAAACAACATAAAAAAATATATTTGGGGGATTTTTGACTAGTCTTATTTCAGCTGACCGGTTTCATAAACAGACTGGCTGACTTTAAATGGGCAATCGGCAGTTGCTACATTCATTTTTGGACTTATAAATGAATTATATGTGCACATTGATTCTTGAAGAATATAACTTGCAAATGCCTCATGAGCTCAGTTCAACTGTCGTAGCCCATCAGAACCCAAAATATAAGCTTGTTTTACTCCAATGTTTGTAAACAAAGAACATGTAAACAAACACTGTATAGCCTCAAAACATGGTTAAAACCATCATTTTGATATCATGGATGGTCAATTCTTGCATCCATAGCTCTGCCTATGAATTTGAGAGTGATTACATTTCTCCATCCCCATCCCTCTGCTTTTTACAGAACCAGGGGTGAGGAGCTGGCTTTGTTATTGTTTCTACTGCTGATTACCACTTTAAACCCCAAAAGTTATTATTTTGTCCACTGCCAGTGTGCGAAGAGAAAAATGCCGGTCTATGCTGTAAAACCTATCTAATGATTCTACATGCAGTTTTCTGCAAATATGGACATAAAAAAAGCTTTCCAGCTAACACACGAGAACCAGATGTTTCATAGAGCTTGGTGAGARCGTGGTCTGTCCTATGGTTATTTTACACACAACCTTCCCACAACTTTCTGGGAATGGTGCAGGATAGTTGCTTGGCTTTGGAACATTCTCAGCACATTTAAGGAACATGACAAAAAAATTATAATACAATTCTTGGTGTTTCATTTCCTTAACAGAATGTTTCCTAAAAGTTCAACCATGGTTACATTTTATTTCAATGTTAGTAATGTTCTAGGAACCTTCTCCAAATGGTTTGTCATTGGGTGTAACGACTTTCCTCTTCTTCTGACGAGGAGTAAGAGATATTGGACCAATGTGCAGCGTGGTAAGTGTCCATTTTAATATGAAAAACTGAACACTACAAAAATACAAAATAACAAAGTGAATGAACAAATGAAAATCGAAACAGCCCCGTATGGCGCAAACACAGACACAGTACCCCCCCTGCCGGTCTATGCTGTAAAACCTATCTAATGATTCTACATGCAGTTTTCTGCAAATATGGACATAAAAAAAGCTTTCCAGCTAACACGCATTCTAAGAACCAGATGTTTCATAGAGCTTGGTGAGAGCGTGGTCTGTCCTATGGTTATTTTACACACAACCTTCCCACAACTTTCTGGGAATGGTGCAGGATAGTTGCTTGGCTTTGGAACATTCTCAGCACATTTAAGGAACATGACAAAAAAATTATAATACAATTCTTGGTGTTTCATTTCCTTAACAGAATGTTTCCTAAAAGTTACCCATGGTTACATTTTATTTCAATGTTAGTAATGTTCTAGGAACCTTCTCCAAATGGTTTGTCATTGGGTGTAACGACTTTCCTCTTCTTCTGACGAGGAGTAAGAGATATTGGACCAATGTGCAGCGTGGTAAGTGTCCATTTTTAATATGAAAAACTGAACACTACAAAAATACAAATAACAAAGTGAATGAACAAATGAAAATCGAAACAGCCCCGTATGGCGCAAACACAGACACAGTACCCCCCCCCCCCCAAAGGTGCGGACTCCGGCCGCAAAACCTGAACCTATAGGGGAGGGTCTGGGTGGGCATTTACCGCGGTGGCGGCTCTGGAGCGGGACGTGGACCCCACTCCACCTAGTCTCGGCCCACTTATGTGGCACCTTAGGAGTAGCGACCGACCCTCGCCACCGACTCCGGATTGGAGACCCTAGTAGAGGGCACCACTGGACTGAGGAGCGCCTCTGGACTGACGGGCGCCTCTGGACTGACGGGCGCTCTGGACTGACGGGCGCCTCTGGACTGACGGGCGCTCTGGACTGACGGGCGGCTCAGGCGGTTCCTGACTGGGGCGGCTCAGGCGGCTCCTGACTGAAGGACGGCTCAGGCGGCTCCTGACTGAAGGGCGGCTCGGGCGGCTCCTGACTGAAGGGCGGCTCGGACGGCTCGACTGAAGGGCGGCTCGGGCGGCTCTGACTGAAGGGCGGCTCGGGCGGCTCCTGACTGAAGGGCGGCTCCTGACTGAGGGCGGCTCGGGCGGCTCGGACTGAAGGGCGGCTCAGGACAGACGGGCGGCTCGGGCGCTCAGGACAGACGGGCGGCTCGGGCAGCTCAGGACAGACGGGCGGCTCGGGCGGCTCCTGACTGAAGGGCGGCTCCTGACTGAAGGGCGGCTCGGGCGGCTCCGGACTGAAGGGCGGCTCGGGCGGCTCAGGACAGACGGGCGGCTCGGGCGGCTCGGACAGACGGGCGGCTCGGGCGGCTCAGGACAGACAGGCGGCTCGGCGGCTCAGGACAGACGGGCGGCTCAGGACAGACGGGCGGCTCGGCGCTCAGGACAGACGGGGCGCTCTGGCGGCTCAGGACAGACGGGCGGCTCGGGCGGCTCAGGACAGACGGGCGGCTCAGGAACAGACGGGCGGCTCGGGCGGCTCAGTACGACGGGCGGCTCGGGGCTCCTGACTGAAGGGCGTCGGGCGCTCCGGACTGAAGGGCGGCTCGGGCGGCTCAGGACAGACGGGCGGCTCGGGCGCTCAGGACAGACGGGCGGCTCGGGCGGCTCAGGACAGACGGGCGGCTCTGGCGGCTCAGGACAGACGGGCGGCTCGGCGGCTCAGGACAGACGGGCGGCTCAGGACAGACGGGCGGCTCGGGCGGCTCCTGACTGAAGGGCGGCTCCTGACTGAAGGGCGGCTCGGGCGGCTCCGGACTGAAGGGCGACTCGGGCGGCTCAGGCAGACGGCGCTCGGGCGTCAGGACAGAGGGGCTCGGGCGGCTCAGGACAGACGGGCGGCTCGTGCGGCTCAGGACAGACGGGCGGCTCGGCGCTCAGGACAGACGGGCGGCTCGGGCGGCTCAGGACAGACGGGCGGCTCGGGCGGCTCAGGACAGACGGGCGGCTCAGGACAGACGGGCGGCTCAGGACAGACGGGCGGCTCAGGACAGACGGGCGGCTCGGGCGGCTCACAGTACAGACGGGCGGCTCTGGCTTGAGAGAAGACCTGGAGGGAGGAGACGGAGAGAAAGCCTGGTGCGTGGGGCTGCCACAGGACCCACCAGGCTGGGGAGACCTACAGGAGGCCTGGTGTTTGGAGGAGGCACCGGAAGGACCGGGCTGTGGGGAGCACTGGAGCTCTGGTGCGCAGCCTTAGCACCACTCCCCAGGCTGGATGACTACTCTAGCCCGGACCCTCCAGATTGCAGGCACAGGTTGAACCGGGCTGTGGGTCACTGGAGATCTGGTGCATCCTACGCGCACCTCTCCCTTAGGTTCAATTCCCACATTCGCCCGGCACGAGCGGAGCGCAGGCATAGGACGCACTGCCCCCTCCCAGCGCCCCGGAGACACAGCACGCAGAGCCGGCGCGGATACCCTGGACCGAAACGGCGTACCGGAGACCAGACACGCTGAGCCGGCACAATACGCCCTGGCTGGATGCCCACACTCGCATGACACTTTCGGGGGCTGTCCTATAGCGCACCGGGCTATGGGCGCGTACTGGCGACACCGTGCGCTTAACCGCATAACACGGTGCCTGACCAGTTAACGGCTG
>NC_036838.1:3672206-3768117 GCF_002910315.2 Salvelinus sp. IW2-2015 | reverse complement strand
GCCTCTCCCCCCCCCAAGGTGGCGGATCCCGGCCGCAAAACTGAACTATAGGGGAGGGTCTGGGTGGGCATTTACCGCGGTGGGCGGCTTCTGGAGCGGGACGTGGACCCCACTCCACCATAGTCTCGGCCCACTTATGTGGCACCTTAGGAGTAGCGACCGACCTCGCCCGACTCCGGATTGGGACCCTAGTAGAGGGCACCACTGGACTGAGGAGGCGCCTCTGGACTGACGGGCGCCCTGCGGACTGACGGGCGCCTCTGGACTGACGGGCGCCTCTGGACTGACGGGCGCCTCTGGACTGACGGGCGGCTCAGGCGGTTCCTGACTGAAGGGCGGCTCAGGCGGCTCCTGACTGAAGGACGGCTCAGGCGGCTCGACTGAAGGGCGGCTCGGGCGGCTCCTGACTGAAGGGCGGCTCGGACGGCTCCTGACTGAAGGGCGGCTCGGGCGGCTCTGACTGAAGGGCGGCTCGGGCGGCTCCTGACTGAAGGGCGGCTCCTGACTGAAGGGCGGCTCGGGCGGCTCCGGACTGAAGGGCGGCTCAGGACAGACGGCGCGGCTCGGGCGGCTCAGGACAGACGGGCGGCTCGGGCAGCTCAGGACAGACGGGCGGCTCGGGCGGCTCCTGACGAAGGGCGGCTCCTGACTGAAGGGCGGCTCGGGCGGCTCCGGACTGAGGGCGGTCGGGCGGCTCAGGACAGAGGGCGGTCGGCTCAGGACAGACGGGCGGTCGGGCGGCTCAGGACAGACAGGCGGCTCGGGCGGTCAGGACAGACGGGCGGCTCGGACAGACGGGCGGCTCGGGCGGCTCAGACAGACGGGGGCTCTGGCGGCAGGACAGACGGGCGGCTCGGGCGGCTCAGGACAGACGGGGGTCAGGAAGACGGGCGGCTCGGGCGGCTCAGTACAGACGGGCGGCTCGGGCGGCTCCTGACTGAAGGGCGGCTCGGGCGGCTCCGGACTGAAGGGCGGCTCGGGCGGCTCAGGACAGACGGGCGGCTCGGGGGCTCAGGACAGACGGGCGGCTCGGGCGGCTCAGGAGCGGCTCGCGGCTCAGCAGACGGGCGGCTCGGCGGCTCAGGACAGACGCGGGCGGCTCAGGACAGACGGGCGGCTCGGGGGTCCTGACTGAAGGCGGCCTCCTGACTGAAGGGCGGCTCGGGCGGCTCCGGACTGAAGGGCGCCTCGGGCGGCTCAGGACAGACGGGCGGCTCGGGCGGCTCAGGCAGACGGGCGGCTCGGGCGGTCAGGACAGACGGGCGGCTCGTGCGGCTCAGGACAGACGGGCGGCTCGGGCGGCTCAGGAAGACGGGGGTCTCGGGCGGCTCAGGACAGACGGGCGGCGTCGGGCTCAGGACAGGCGGGCGGCTCAGGACAGACGGGCGGTCAGGACAGACGGGCGGCTCAGGACAGACGGGCGGCTCGGGCGCTCAGTACAGACGGGCGGCTCTGGCTTGGAGAGAGAACCTGGAGGGAGGAGACGGAGAGAAAGCTGGTGCGTGGGGCTGCCACAGGACCCACCAGGCTGGGGAGACCTACAGGAGGCCTGGTGCTTGGAGGAGGCACCGGAAGGACCGGGCTGGTGGGCTTACAATAAGCACGAGGAGTGGGCTCAGGTCTCCAACCTGACTCTGCCACACTCCCCGTGTGCCCCCCCCCAATTTGTTTTGGGGGGGCTGCCTCTCGTGCCTGTCGCGCTGCCGTGCTGCCTCCTCATATCGCCGCCGCTCAGCTTTCGCTGCCTCCAGCTCTGCCTTGGGGCGGCGATATTTCCCAGCCTGTGCCCAGGGTCCTTTTCCGTCCAAAATCTCCTCCCATGTCCAGGAGTCCAGAACTCGCTGCTGCCCGATACCCCGCTGCTTGGTCCTTGGTTGGTGGGTGATTCTGTAACGCTCGTCGTGGGTGGAMGRAGAGGAGGACCAATGCGCAGCGTGGTAAGTGTCCATATTGTTTTAATAAGAATACTGAACACTGAACAAAAACAATAAAACGACAAACGAACAGTCCTGTACGGTGAAGCAAACCACAGAACAGAAAATAATCACCCACAAAACACAATGAAAAACAGGCTACCTAAATATGGCTCCCAATCAGAGACAACGACTGACACCTGCCTCTGATTGAGAACCATACTAGGCCAAACACATAGAAAATTACCTACAGAACAAAACATAGAAAAACAACATAGAATGCCCACCCCAACTCACGCCCTGACCAAACTAAAATAAAGACATAAAAAAGGAACTAAGGTCAGAACGTGACATTGGGAATGTTCTCAAATTGAATGTTAAGAAAAAACGTTCTTCTTCAGGAATTTCATTACTTCATTATAACGTTTCCTACATGGTTCCATTTAACCCTCCTGCTGTGTTCYGGTCGAATTGGACCGATTTACAAGTTTTCTCTCTGAAAAATGTAGTTCATTTAATCTGATTGTCATAAGGTTCCATGACTTTGTGCCCACACAGGGCATCTGAACACAAACATTTAAAGAACATTTTGGCTGTTTTATTTAACTTTTGTACACCTGTGGTGTTCCCGGTCAAAAATGACCGGTCATTAGAAATTAATGGGTGAGACTACAATTAGTGTATAAAATTGAGTTCAGGCACATGCCCATTCATCAGATGGACACACTTCCTCTCCCAGACCCCCACATGCATGTTTGTTTGGTATATCTGGTATATAAAGCTTTTTTGAKGCCTTGCTCACAATTCACAACAGCACAATGACCAAACGATATACTGTATGTGAGGCTCATATCTTTGATCATGACACTGGTGAGGAGAGAGGCCAGGAAACTGACAATGAAGATGCATTAGAGGAGGAAGTGTCCAGACCAAGAGACAACCAGTGATGAGAAAGAGGGCCCTGCTGAGGTTGTTGTTACATTCCAGTCAAAGAATGGGAATTTGTCCTGGTCTTCATCCCCACCTGAGAGGAGAGGTCGGCTGTCGGCTGAAAATGTTATCAGGATGACCCCAGGGCCAACGAGATACGCCATACCTGTCACGAACGTTRTTGTAAGAATCKGACCAAAATGCAGCGTGGTTTGGGTTCATCATCTTTATTATGAGAACCAGCACAAAAACAATAAAGAGCAAAGAAACGAACGTGCAGCTTTGTCGTGCTCAAAGGCAACAATACAAAAACAAGATCCCACAACAAACAGGTGGGAAAAGGCTGCCTAAATATGATCCCCCAATCAGAGACAACGATAGACAGCTGCCTCTGATTGGGAACCATACCAAGCCAATCTAAAAATAAAGAAACTAGAATGGCACCCTAGTCACACCCGAGCTAACCAAAATAGAGAATAAAGGATCTCTAAGGTCAGGGCGTGATAATACCCCGGTGATGACATAAAATCCTGTCACTATTTAAAAATGTGAAATGGTTTCAAAACAAATGTCCTTGTTAAACTTTGACACAAAGTAGTCTGTTATAAATAGCACAATATGTTTCATCTGAGTATTTGCTATAGTCAAAATAATCCATACATTATGCTTTTTTTAAACTAAAAAACGAGTTGTATGAGCTCAGGTCAAAGAGRCCTACAGGCCATAAATAGCAAATAGAAGTTCAAAACGTATAATGTTCACAAGAACTTAAGATAAAAAGACTAACACAACATTAGGTGATAATATATGTATTATTATGAACTTTTAATCCGCTATAWTGGGGTGGACATTTTGKACCGGGAACACAGAATTAATTAACATGAAATGAACACAACAGGAGGGTTAAAGTAATGTTCTCAAATTGTTCCAAGAACATTAAGAAACAATGTTCTTCTGTGGGAATTTCAGTACTTCAGCAATTACGTTTCCTACAGGTTTCCTCATGGTTCTATTTAAAAACATGTTCTCAAATTGTTCCCGAGAACCAAAATGTTGTAACGTTCAGAGAACGTTCTAAGAATGTTATTTAAAAACATACATTCTGTTTTCAGAACGTGAAGAAAACTTTCCATAAAAAACATAAGAACACTTTCGTAACATTCAGAGATTTAAATTTACATTCCGTCCTCAGCATCAACAAAACTCTCTCTATCCTCTATCTTGTTAATGGTGTTCAGGTGTGTTGGCCGTGCCCACTAATTGCCCACTAATAGGTGATAATATATGTATTATTATGAATTTATAATCAGCTATAATGGGATGGACATTTTGGACCGGGAACACAGAATTAATTAACATGAAATGAACACAACACCTGATCACACCTGATCTTAATGAGTGCTTGCATGACATGCTMGCTCCATCCTAGTGGTGCAGTGGACTAATTCCATGGATAGAGAACAGAAGATTATAGGTTCAAATCTCACTGATGGTGTGACAATAAAAAATGAACGTGTTTGCATAATTATTGCTTCAGGAAATGTTAAGGAAATGGATTTTCATGTGTCCTATCTGTGCTTGGATTTCAAAAARTTTAACCCACAATAAGCTAGCAGTGATAATGAAACATTTTGTGAAATGTTTAAGGAAGTTATTAAAACACCTACAAATAACCTATAATTTCCATTCTCAGAGCTTTAATAAAACCTCCCAGGAAAACTTTCAAGGAACCAGAGTAAAAGATTCTCATAACCTCCCTGCAACTTAAAAATAAAACATTCTCATAAAGTTTAAAAAACGTTCAGTTTTACCGGTCAGGAAACATATGGATTCGTTCCCACAACCAATGTGAAACCAAACATATACAGTAACAGTCAAAAGTTTGCACACACCTACTCATTCAGTGATTTTTCTTTCTTTATTTTTTACTATTTTCTACATTGTAGAATAATAGTGAAGACATCAAAACTATGAAATAACACATGGAATCATGTAGTAACCAAAAAAGTGTTAAACAAATCAAAATATATTTTACATTCTTCAAATTAGCCATGACAACTTTGCACACTCTTGGCATTCTCTCAACCAGCTTCACCTGGAATGCTTATAAAYCAGTCTTGAAGGAATTCCCACATATACTGAGCACTTGTTGGCTGCTTTTCCTTTTCTCATGCGGTCCAACTCCTCCCAAACCACCTCAATTGGGTTGAGTCCGGGTGATTGTGGAGGCCAGGTTATCTGATGCAGTACTCCATCATTCTCCTTCTTGGTCAAATAGCCCTTACACAGCCTGGAGGTGGGTTTTGGGTCATTGTTCTGTTGAAAAACAAATGATAGTCCCACTAAGCGCAAACCAGATGGGATGGCGTATCACTGCAGAATGTTGTGGTAGCCATGCTGGTTAAGTGTGCCTTGAATTATAAATAAATCACCAACAGTGTCACCATCACACCACCTTCTCCATGCTTCACGGTGGGAATCACACATAATCTGTTCACCTACTCCGCATCTCACAAAGACACGGCGGTTGGAACCAAAAATCTCAAATTTGGACTCATCAGACCAAAGGACAGATTTCCACCGGTCTAATGTCTATTGATCGTGTTTCTTGGCCCAAGCAAGTCTCTTCTTCTTATTGGTGTCCTTTAGTAGTTGTTTCTTGGCAGCAATTCGACCATTAAGGCCTGAATCACGCAGTCTCCTCTGAACAGTTGATGTTGAGATGTGTCTGTTACTTGAAACATTTTTGTTGGCTGCTGTTAACTCTAATGAACGTATCCTCTGCAGCAGAGGTAAMTCTGGGTCTTCCTTTCCTGTGGCGGTCCTCAGGAGAGCCAGTCTCATCATAGCACTTGATGGTTTTTGTGATTGCACTTGAAGAAACTTTTAAAGTTTGTGAAATGTTCCGCATTGACTGACCTTCATGTCTTAAAGTAATGATGGACTGTTTGCTTATTTGAGCTGTTCTTGCCATAATATGGACTTGGTCTTTACCACCCATACCTTGTCTAAACACAACTGATTTGCTCAAACACATTAAGACGGAAAGAAATTCCACAAATTAACTTTGAACCAGGCACACCTGTTAATTGAAATGCATTCCAGGTGACTACCTCGTGAAGCTGGTTGAGAGAATACCAAGAGTGTGCAATGCTGTCATCAAGGCAAAGGGTGGCTACTTTGAAGAATTTGTTTAACACTTTTTTGGCTACTACATGATTCYATATGTGTTAGTTCATAGTTTTGATGTCTTCACTATTATCMTACAATGTAGAAAATAGTAAATATTAAGAAAAACCCTTGAATGAGTAGGTGTGTCCAAACTTTTGACTGGTACTGAACATTCCCACAACTTCCAAGGCACCAAATGTGCTAGCTTGGTTAGCAGAGCTCCACGGGGCCAATCATCAGACAGAAACTTATACAAGGCTTTGTGATAAATGCCACATCTCCACTTCTACATTTGTAGAATATTTTAATATATTGACACTAGCACGTCTCCTAGTATGGTTAGGCTAATTTAGGACAAGGCAGAGTGTCGGAGAAAGATTTAGTAGATGTTTCCTGAGATAACAGCAAGGCATTTCCTTTCAATGCTTAGAAACCAGAACCAGGGCAGGACAAAGCGGCATAGAGAAACCTCTGTCAACGTTGAAGAAAAGAAAACAACAACCACGCTTCATCTTCTTCTGAACATATAGGTTGAGAGCATAGCCCTCCCAAAAGTGTAGCATTGCCTTTCAAGTTAGAAGTGCAAACCACGCAACTGTGCACCCCAAGTCCTAAAAGTGCATAACTCAAACCCAGCAAATGTACAACAATATAGGGCTGGGCAATATATTGTGAATACCCACATACCGGTATGGATTTTTACAATACCATATTTAAAGATATTTTTATACAGTGCTAAATAACTTAAAAGTTCAACATATTGGACTACTTCACTGTCAGTTTTGTCCTAGTTTGATCGCGAATAAAAGCGATCAGAATTTGTTGTCATTCTAGGGTCATGCACTACTCCTAAAACATATTTGGAACTTGTATTATTCAGAAACATAAAATACTGTCAAATGCCGCCAAACCATCAAAAATGAGAAAAATATAGTGAAATTATATTTTGGCCATATCGCCCAGCCCCACACCAATAAGCCCAGCATGARTAGGCCTACACCCCAAGCATTGCAAGTTTAAGACCCAAACCCTACAAGTGTGTACCCCAAACCCTGCAAGTGTGCACCTCATACCATACAAGTACATCTCAAGCCCTGCAGAGTATAGGCTATCCCCCAAGTCCTACAGTCTATATATCCTACAACTGCAACTGTGTACACCTCAAGTCCTGGGCTCTGGCCTGCAATGCCTGCCCCTGCTGAGAGTCAACCAACCCCTGTCGAGACTCAAGTTATATTCCATCCAGAAACCACACTGTGGTCTCAGCGGTGGCTGATGTGCTGAAAAGTCGTGCTTCGTTRTCATGCAAAGCGCTCAGAGGTGCGATGGAAACTTTGCACAGAGAGAGGCCCCATATAGAGTCCAGAGCAGTGAACCTCGGGGCACGCTTCAGTAGATATTCAGAGGTACATAGTTACACCCGGACCGTGTAGCTGTGGCAAAATACTAAATAAGGAAGAGCAAGGCCTCCAGTAGTAGCTCCAGTAGACTCTTACACCAAATCGGTAACACTTTATTTAAGGGTCCATAATAAACCCTTTATAAGGCATTTAAAAACAGTTTACTCACCATTTTATTTATCATTGCTCCCACATCTGTAAATGTTAGTAAGTTAGTTATTCACACATGTATATATATTTCCTTAAACATCCTGTGTTGTTACCAGGTACTGCAGGAATGTCCACCAATTGCATGCCCGTCTTTTTGTGAGATATTACACTGGTCACTCAAAACATTTATAAAGTACACATAAAGTATAAATTGCGCTCACTTTAGATTAGAGACTGCAAAGAAAATGTATGTATACTTATGATTTCCAATGATTAATAAATGGTTTATTAATGTGGAAGTAATGATTAATAAATGCCTTATAAATWGTTTATTAGAGACCCTTAAAATAAAGTGTTACCAGCAACTCCTCTAACTTGTAAAATGGAGTCAATGACTGGTTAACACTTTGGTGGTCTTGGGCGTCTGACCWCCTTTGTTCACAGCCTCTGTTAAGCCCAATGGCTTGTTGCATATCATCCCATAGGTCRGTTGAGTATTGAACGCAAGTGGGTAAACTAGTCAATACAGCATGGTTTTGGGGCAATGTTCTCATCAACATGTGTTTCGTACCTGTCATTCCCTCGTTTCCTGTGGGTTCTGAGCACTCCATTCCACTCTCTGAGGTCTTCTCTGGGGCCTCCTCTTCCTCTCCCTGCCTCTCCACTGCCTCTTCTCCTCTCTCCGCCTCCTCTGTCTGTGGCCTCTCATCTGTCACAGCGGTGCTAACGTCTGTGAAGAGACCATCACCATCTTAATCTTTAATACGGAKCCTAACACACATCTCAAACCGTATACGTTATTTGGGCCACCATTGTTTTTGTAAGTCAACTTATGACCATTGCACTGCGCACAACATTGTTTTTGCAACAATATTAGCCTACGGTATGGAATATAAGTCTTATAGTGAAAGTTCTTACCCATCGTTTCATATTGTGATGACTTGAGCTCTTGTTTTTCCTCTGTGTTCATCTTCAAYGATTCTCTGTGGAAATAAAACACAAAAGAGGCTGTGTGCCAATCAACCCATTACTGCAAAAGTTAACATTTACCTCAGAAAGTTCTAAATCAGTTATTATATGCAAAATAATAATAATTTAATTTGACATATTCCCATGGAATTAGTGACGTTTCATGCAARAAGCCATTAAGTAGGGCATACTCAATGCAATATGTATATAAATTCAAACATTTTAATGAAAATAACTGTGAAAACTACGAAAAAATGTGTGTTAAATTGTTCGTGCATGGTCCATTGCTCAACCCTAGCAGTTCATTCAAATGAAGAAGAAAAAATATCAGTTCACTGAACATGCATTTCCTGCCAAATTGATGYAAATAGAAAACTGTGAAAGTGACGTCCAACTTCTACGGCAATGTAGCCATACTATTCTCCAGAATATTATTTTATTTTCAACAGAAAAGACACCTTGCCATTGAAGTAGTTTTAATATATTTGACAAAGTTAAGCCCTATTTCTTACAGCACACCTACGTCTGTTTTTGAGGATACATTAAAGCTAATAGTTGATGCTTAAAATAATATAAAACTGTCATTATCATAAGACTTTTAGAATTATAGCTAAATGCACCTATTCTAATGTGAACTATTCCGTTTTTATACAGTAGTCTTATCTTCCTATTCCCATTTCCCGTTCCTATWAAAAATATGTTTAATTCAAGGAAGACAACAGCAGTTTTTATAATCTCTTTTTAAAATGTCCTACCTGTAATTTATGTTCCTTCCTCCTGATACTGAAGCGCTCACGTCCAGTTTTAAATTCACCTGTCTCTCCCGCCGTTCAGATTCCCTTCTCCGCCACTGGATCCGGCTCGCGGTATGGATATGCCAAGGTTGACGTTATACGCTAAACTTTGGAGACCGTCTTAAAGGAACAGGGACTAATTTTTGACAAAACGAAAGGATGGAAATACTTTGTACTAGTATAGGAAGACTAGACTGAAGACATTTTAAGAATGGAGGTGAAGTGAAACTGTGAATATATTCACAAGTGGTGAATATGCGTTATACATGTATGCATGGATTTATCATTATGATATGAATGATTAAGATTTATCAAAACAGGATATTACAATAGATGTTCAACGACGGGCTCCATATAATATACAAGTAATCCACCTTGTGGCCAAAGACTGCTACTGCCTCCTCTTTCCATTTAAAGTGTTTTTGTGCACGTATCCCTGCCAATTATTTAATAATTTGCCAGTAAGTCTATCCACTGATTGTATGAATAGACCATGACCAAGCATGGTAATGCTGTCAGAATAAACTTTTGTTTGAGTCATGGATATTGATGCATTCATGTGAAGTGTTGTGGTCTACCGGTTCAAACAGCCTTTTGTTCTGTCTACCACAAAAGAAGCATTTTGGTTATAACGGGATCATCGCTTTCTATAGCCTAAACTGTGTGTGTGAATATGTGCTCATTAGAGCTGTGGCATTGGACATTTCGGACTAATACAGAGCAGCAAAAGTGCTTTACTGCAGCTTGGGACAAGCAATCAGGTGTGTGTGTATTGTATGACACTGACTAACAGAATCACAATCGTATCTGGAAATTTGCTGTGAGGGCTGAAGCAGACCGCACATTACTGACTCACCCCTTTCCGCGCCTCATTGCTAACTATCACCAACTGACCCAGGCAGCACCTAATGCTGTATCCCTGTCTCTCATACAGATCACACACAACACACACACACACACACACACACACACACACACACACACACACACACACACACACCACACACACACACACACACACACACACACACACACACACACACACCACACACACACACACAACAACACCCACCACACACACACACACTACAGTTGGCCTTATTATTTCATGAGAGATGGGAGACAATAAACACTTCCACTGATGACACCTGTGGATATCTCTACTCTGTTACAGTACAGGCTTATTCCCTTATTCGAGTTATGTCTTGAACAAGATATTTGACATGCCAAAAGCAAACGGTTGAAGAAAGGTTATATTGTACTATTTACAGTACGTGTTCCAATATTGTAATAGTTTGTTATTCATTACTTAATGGCCCCTATACCAAGAGACTTGGATAGAAATTACAAAAGGTATTACCAAAAAGCAATGATGGTTCATGTGGGGATTTGTACTGAATATAAATGAGGCCCACTACATCAGTAAAGAGGACTACTGATGTAGTCCAAAATAGAAAAAACGTACATTCACTGTGCGAGACTAGACGTTGATATCTTGCAGAACGCTGAGACATTTGTTGCATACCCCTGTCGTTTTCTGCTCATTTATCAAGAGAGGAAGGAAGGAATCTCATCGCTAACAACACGTACCACCCACCTGAGTGGTAATACCCTGCCTAGTGAGGTTTGGCCCACGGCCCATGGCCCAGCCTATGGCAGCAGGCCACCAGTCTGAAGAATGAAAAAAAGAGGGAAGGAAAGCACACAAAGGCATTACAATACATGCTGGGTTACCATGGTAAAACACAAGCAGAGGAACATAAAAGAGAATTGGCGTCGTCCCAGCCCTCTGTAAGCTTTGGAACCAAATAGTTGTGAATGAGAAAGAGCCTGGACACACACATATACACATACGTACACAAAATACACAGACACTAACACACACGTAGGCGACCTACTAATTTACATTCTCTAATTTACAAACACACACCCACAATCGAAACACTCCCAGCTAGCGGTCTAGTTCAAAGTTCCCTCTGTTGGAAAGGGGAGGCTTTTTTAAGACCTGTGGGGGCAGGGCTACTGCGTGGACGGCACTGTCAATTTGCCTTTTAGACCTGCCCCGCACAGCTAGTTGGAGAGAGAGAAAGACAGAGAGAGAGAAAGATAGAGTGAGTTTATTTCACTTTTGTTTATTATCTATTTCACTTGCTTTGGCAATGTAAACATATGTTTCCCATGCCAATAAAGCCCCTTGAATTGAATGGAGMGAGAGAGAGAGTGATTGAGTAAAGGGCAGATGCAGAGGGAGGAAAAGAGGGATGCTGGTGCCTAATGGACTCGTCTTCTCACACAACACACACACTGGCCACGCTAACCACGGCCATGTGCAGGAAAGGGACATGAGGTTGCCCAAGCGTTGTTATTTCAACAATGCTTTGTCATTAGCTGGAGGTGTATGTGTGTGTGTCTGTGAAAGAGAGTTTAAGATGGCATGGAAGTGCGTTTTCCTTTAATCCCCTTTGTGTGCATATGAATGCTTTTACTGCGAGTGAGAATAATAGCTTTCTCAGATAGTTTTCTTCGTGTGTGTGTGTTTGTGTGTCAGTGTCAAGTGCAGTTCAGGCTAGTGGTATTTAGAGAGAGAAGAGAGAGGGGGGGGTGAAGAAGAGAGAGAGAGGGGGTAGGGGTTAGTGGTTCAAGGCAAGCTATTGTAATGATGATTAGCATGTTTGTGTCACAGTCGTTGTGTTAGGGTGAAGGTGCTGCCAGCTCTTGAGTCTGAAGTGAGAGAGGAGAAGGCTTTAGTTACATATTTTGTCCTGTGATTCTGTGTTATAAGGGGACAAAAAGTGAGATACTCATTTGTGAATATTCAACAAGGGAAAGAGAAAGTGAGAGTGGGTAGAGAGAGAGTGAAGTGTGTGTGTGTGTGTGTGTGTGTGTGTGTGTGTGTGTGTGTGTGTGTGTGTGTGTGTGTGGTGTGTGTGTGTGTTTGTGTGTGTGTGTGTGTGTAGTGTGTGGTGTGTGTTTGTGGCAGCGTGTTGCAGTCTTCAGCCATTTCTTCCCTGCAATTCTGTGTGCAGCATTCAAGATTGAGAGAGAAAAAGTGAGGGAGAGAGTATGTGTGTGTGTGTCTGTGTGAGGCATGATGAGAGACAGCAAGAGAAAAAGAGAGTAGGAGAGAGAGAGGGAAGAGAGAAGAGAAGAGAGAGAGAGGGAGAGAGAGGAGAGAGAGAGAGAAGCGTTAGCCTGGCATTTCTTCCCTGTGCCTTCAGCCCTCCTCTCCCCTGAAGAAGGAGGCGTGTCCATTGGCCAGCAGTATAAATTCCAAGAGAGAACCACTCGTGAGAGCCATTCTCAGGAGCAACCCATTGCATCACCCCATATGGAGAGAAATTGCTACTCGACTTGAGAAACTTGATGCCCCTTCCCTCACCCTGGACATTGGCAAACCACAGACTTTTCTCTTTGCACTATAAAGAGGCTTCATGGGCTCTGTGTGAATTTACTTGAAGGGACAAAGACTCACCTAAATAGACTTTGTTCTACTCCCCACAATAACCACTTTGTGCGACTCAGAACATTAAAGACTTTCGTCGCATGGGAGAGCAAGGACTAGATATTTAGCATTCTTTGATCTACCTGCATTTTTCCAACCTCCCAAACATCCTAGGGCTAGGAAATCGAGCCTAAAAAAGGGAGGTAAAACAGCGGGGACATTGTGTTCCAACTCCTGCCAAAACCCCTGCCACCCGAACACCAACCAGCGGGCAACATCAAAGACCAAACCCTCCAACCGCCTCCCTCCTCCTCCTTACCTCCAAAACTAAAGCAGAAGACCTAACAGTTGTGGGTGAGAGAGCAGAGAAACAGAAGGAATACTAACAAAGAACTGCGGGAAAGTGCAAGAGAATCGAGGTAGCAAAGATTTGAGATCACGCCTTCGGGACTGCCATGGTGCGAGGTGGCGGTGGGCTATAGCGCCGCCCTGCTGGGGCCTGTGGGGGGTGGGGCCCTTTCGCTGGCGACCCTGTGTCTGACGGAGGAGGCCATCCGCTGCCCGTGTGTCTGAGGAGCGGCTGGCCAGCTGCAGCTGCCTGATGGCAGCTGCGAAGAGACGGTGAGGGAGGCGGGCTGCGGCTGCTGCCCCACCTGCGCCTGGCCAAGGGGTGCACTGCGGGTCTACTCGCCCGCTGGGCACGGGGCTCCGCTGCTACCCACCCGCGGAACGTGGAGAGGCCCCTCCACTCGCTCATGCATGGCCAGGGAGTGTGCACCGACGAGAGGATGTGGAAGAGAACTCAGGTGAGACAAGAGGAAGGGTGGTTGTGGGATACCGGTATCTTTAACGCTTGTCCACTGATGTGGCTGTATTGCAGGTGGAATCACTGGTGGTCACCCTCTGTTAAAAATGGGGATGCATTATTCCCACCTTCTTTTCTTCAGTTTGCGGTCCACTCTCCATATTGTATTTTAGGCTACTGTACGCAACACCTTAGTGGCGCATGGCACGCCTACCCAGAATTAGGACACCCTCAACAATAGCCTCAGTCGTTTTCCAGGTTAGTACTGTATATAATATGAGTACTGTAAAATCAAGCCTGGCGGATGGTTGGTATCCTCTCACACTCTCTCTTCCTCTCTCTCCCTCTCTCATGTTGGATCATACTGGTCCGGTTGGACCATACGCAGTTAAGAGGGCCAGGGTGCCGGGGCTGGGCCAGAGTGTTCTCTCCTGCTCCCTGTCTTACCTGAGCTGGGAGGGTGTGGCAATGTGCGCTTGTTTGCTCTAATCTCCGCTAAGCCTCGGCCAGAGCACACACACCAGCTCTTCACGCATGGCCTGACCGAGAGCACACAGTCCCCCGCTGTTTTGCGCCCGGCCGTACACAGTAAAAGGACACCTTCTGCCTTAGACAGAGCAGAAAAGCTATCGGTCAGAGAGAGAAGCACTGTGGGGATAGTATGGCTGGGCGTGTGTTGTATGGAAGTATCAAATCAAATGTATTGTCACATGCGCAGAATACAACAGACCTTACAGTGAAATGCTTACTTAAAGCCCTAACCAACAATGCAGTTAAAAATAAAAAAAAAAAATAAAGTAACAAAATAATAAAGAGCAGCATTAAAAGAACAATAGTGAGGCCATATAGTACAGGTACAGGTACAGAGTCAGTGTGCGGGCTCGGTAGTCGAGTACAATGTGGAGTTATTAAAGTACTATGCATAGATAATAACAGAGAGTAGCAGTAGTGTAAAGTGTGTGTGGTGTGGGGGGGGGGGGCAGAGCTAATAGTCGGGTAGCCATTGATTAGATGTTCAGGAGTCTTATGGCTTGGGGTAGAAGCTGTTTAGAGCTCTTGTACTAGACTGCATCCAGTACAGCTGCCATCCTAGTCATAGAACAGTCTATGACTAGGGTGGCTGGAGTCTTGACAATTTTAGGGCCTTCCTCTAACACCGCCTGGTATAGAGGTCTGGATGGCAGGAAGCTTGGCCACAGTGATGTATTGGGCGTACGCACTACCCTCTGTAGTGCCTTGCGGTCAGAGGCCGAGCAGTTGCCATACAGAGATTGATGCAACCTGTCAGGGTGCTCTCGATGTGCAGCTTAGAACCTTTTGAGGATCTGAGGACCCATGCCAAATCTTTTCAGTCTCCTGAGGGGAAATAGGTTTTGTTTGTGTCCCTCTTCATGACTGTCTTGGTGTGCTTGGACATGTTAGTTTGTTTGGTGATGTGGACACAAAGAACTTGAAGCTCTCACCTGCTTACCATAGCCCTCGATGAAATGGGGCATGCTCGGTCCTTCTTTCCTGTAGTCCACATCATCTCCTCTTGTCTTGATCACGTTGACGGAGAGGTTGTTGTCCTGGCACCACCCGGCCAGGTCTCTGACCACCTCCCTATAGGCTTTCTTGTCGTTGTCGGTGATCAGGCCTACCGATGTGGTGTCATCGCCAAACTTAATGATGTGGTTGGAGTCGTGCCTGGCCATGCAGTCATAAGTGAACAGGGAGTACAGGAGGGGACTGAGCATGCACCCCTGAGGGCCCCCGTGTTGAGGATCAGTGGTGGGATGTGTTGTTACCTACCCTTACCACCTGGGGGGCGGCCGTTAGGAGGTCCAGGATCCAGTTGCAGAGGGAGGTGTTTAGTCCCAGGGTCCTTAGCTTAGTGATGAGCTTTGAGGCACTATGGTGTTGAACGCTGAGCTGTAGTCAATGAATAGCATTTTCACATAGGTGGTATTTTTGTCCAGGTGGGAAAGGGCAGTGTGGAGTGCAATAGAGATTGCATAATCTGTGGATCTGTTAGGGCGGTATGCAAATTGGAGTGGGTCTATGGTTATTGGGATAATGGTGTTGATGTGAGCCATGAAAAGCCTTTCAAAGCACTTCATGGCTACAGGCGTGAGTGCTACGGGTCGGTAGTCATTTAGGCAGGTTACCTTAGTGTTCTTGGACGCAGGGACTATGGTGGTCTGCTTGAAACATGTTGGTATTACAGACTCAGACAGGGAGAGATTGAAAATGTCAGTGAAGACACTTGCCAATTGGTCMGAGCATGCTCGGAGTACASATTGTGGTAATCCRTCTGGCCCTGCGGCCTTGTGAATGTTGACCTGTTTCAAGGTCTTACTCACATCGGAGAGCGTGATCAAATTTCCGTGCTCTATGTGTGTGGGTTTGTATATGTATGCATGTGTTTTTGCGTGTGTGTTCAGTGTATATGTGTGTGTGTGTGTGTGTGTGTGTGTGTGTGTGTGTGTGTACGTACACTATATATACAAAAGTATGTCACCCCTTCAAATTAGTGGATTTGGCTATTTCAGCCACACCCGTTGATGACAGGTGTATAAAATCAAGCACACAGCCATGCAATCTCCATAGGAAACATTAGCAGTAGAATGGCCTTACTGAAGAGCTCAGTGACTTTCAACAGGGCATGTCATAGGATGCCACATTTCCAACAAGTCAGTTCGTCAAATTTCTGGCCTGCTAGAGCTGCCCTGGTCAACTGTAAGTGCTGTTATTGTGACGCGGCTCAGTCGCGTTGTTGCACAAAGTGAGATCCATAGAGAAATGGTTTGTTGAGATCGGTGTGGAAGAACTTGAATGGCCTGACCTCAACCCCATTGAACACCTTTGGGATGAATTGGAACGCTGACTGCGAGCCAGGCCTAATCGCCCAACATCAGTGCCCGACCTCACTAATGGTCTTGTGGCTGAATGGAAGCAAGTCCCTGCAGCAATGTTCCAACATCWAGTGGAAAGTCTTCCCAGAAGAGTGGAGGCTGTTATAGCAGCAAAGGGGGGACCWAYTCCATATTTGATTTTGGAATGAGATTTCAAACGAGCAGGTGTCCACATACTTGTGGTCATGTAGTGTCTGTGTGAGTGTGAACTRAATGTGAATGTGTGAGAATGCATTATAAGTGTATTTGTATATATTTGTGAGTGCACGTGTTTGTGTATTGATGAGGCTGCAGTATACTGTATGTGGGCGTATGCACCATATGTATGAATGTATGACCATCTCTGTGTGTATCCTGTTATCGATCTCAGCATGTTAATACGTGGTCATGCGTGTTGTATTGCAGGGAACTGTGTGTGTGTGTGTGTGTGTGTGTGTGTGTGTGTGTGTGTGTGTGTGTGTGTGTGTGTGTGTGTGTGTGTGTGTGTGACAAGAGGAGGTAATAAAAGCTGCCTGTCTGCCTGTATGAAATTACTCTGTAATGGAGTGCGGCCAGTCTTAGGCTATTAGAGCTCTCTGCAATCAGTAATTCATTCTCACTCTCTTCATGGCCCCATTCCTCCTCCTCCTCTTCACTGGCACTGCAGATGTCTGACTGACTGACTCCTCTTTTACTGGAGATGTCTTGTTCACTTCCCTCTGCAGACATCTTGATACAACTCCTGTCTTTTTCCTCTCACGGTAGTCACATTCTTCTTCCTACTGCAGCAGCAGAGGTCTGGTTCCACTTTAACAGMTAATACTGTATGGCTTATCTGCTATTCCTGTTCCATGGTATTCTTCAGATTGCAGCAGATGAAACTGTTCCTGCTTTTTAATTCTTCTTCTCTCCCCTTCCAAAGCAGGGGGAACTCGTAGGCAGTTTTTCACGGTGGCGATTTCCATTATGCCAAAGAAGTTTAGTAGCSATCGTAAAAACGCACCACGAACGAAGCAATTCACTCATTTGTTCCAGATCTCATCCACACTGATTGTTCCAACATCGCTTGTTCCACCAGCACCGCTGCTGCCGGGACCTCCAACGGTTATCGGTAATGAAGGTGAACTATTTCCCAGTTCCAAGCAGCACAGCAAGGCAAGACTTTGGACAGACTTGAACAGCCCTCAACTTCCAGGCTTCGTCTGACATGGCACCCTATTCTCAGGGCTCTGGTCAAAAGTAGTGCTCTGCTTTAGGGAGAATAGGGTGCCATTTTGGATGCACTTCCAGAGACTCAAGTCTCCAGTCGTCTCCAGCACTGCTGCATCAGTTTCMGCCTGGGCCTGGGTGAGTTGCTGCTCCTCTCCCCCCCTGCCCCGGAGCGCATCGCCCACCGTCCAGCTCTGCTAGGATGAGCTCATCGGCACGCTTGCTGCCAGAGCAGAAATGAGAGCCTTCTGCTCTGTGCGAGGCCAGCCTAGGTTAGGCCAGCACATAGCGTGACTAAACGGAATCAGAGAGAGGGGGAAAGCTGTTTAGTGCATGATAAAAGGTTGACTGTCTTGGTTTTGGCTTCGTACTGTCCTCTGCATTGCTTAATCTAGCTGAATGTTTTTCCCTAAACATTGTTTACTGACTGACTTCGACATCCACACCATTGTGTTGTCTGTTTGAGGCGAGCAGCGCTGAAGCAGAAGTGGGCTAAAGTGTGAATGTTCAGCGGTTTGGGAGTTCTCGTAAACTCTCTCAACAAGATAGGGGGTGTCAGCGATTGATGAAATGCTAAATGGTGTCGAAATGTTTGGATGTTTTGTTTTCAGTGTTCTGGAATCCCACTATCCCAGTGTTGAGCTTTGGTTGACCCCCCCTGGGTCCTGTCATGAAGGAAAGTACCCCCCAACGTAGCCCTACTCAATAAGTCTTACATCAACACTTCGGTGCAGCGCCTTTGAAACCCCATGCACCAGAGAGACAGGAAGAAAAGGGAAAGAGAGAGAGAACAGAGAGAGAGGAAGAGAGAGGGAGGAAGAGAAAAACCCAAGCCACAAGTATACGAGTTCCTTTGTGGCACATTTGCCGGGTTTATCCATTATTAAACCGAGGGGTACATCTCCTTGAGACGCTTCCCGCACTGCCCCAGACCTAGCAACAGTGAACATGTCTGATAAAAATAGAAGAGGGTTTTTAAAAAATGGAACGGATTCCCAAAGAAAAGGACACCGTAGGGGGAAGGTGTATGACTGATCCTGAATTGACAGTATGTGTACAGATGAAATGCTACCATCAAGCAGCAGTCCCAGAGACTGAGACGTTGCCTCATATCCCAAATGAAACGGTCAATACTCAGAATATAACATTTTCATAGGTTCTGTCAATAAACATTTCCCAAAGCTAGCCTGCCATTTCCATGGACCGACGCACAGACCATTTAAATCTGAGGAATACATCTACTGTACTTTTACTTTCCTTCAAGTTCAAAGCTGCAGTATTCGTAAACTCAATTTCCATAGCAACTGTAAGTACTGGAGTACAGTCTGCATCTTGTCATGTCCTCCTTCCTTAATAACTGATTCTTAGAAACGCTCTCTCAATTCTAATTCTTAGAAATCATTATGAGGGCTTGGAATCCATTCAAACATTCCGACTGGGTCTCCTTTGGTGTCATATTCAAATGCTTCACGAACCTTTTAAACTTGRGCATGTGTAGTATTTACAAGCAGATACAGATGTCAATGGAAATGTCATTACTGAAATAAGGTGTTGCGAATGCCATTCACGCTGGTGATAAGCTTAAAGGAGCTCCAYGTGTCTGATGCACAGTATGTATCTGCATTTTAGGAAGGCCTATCAGTGGCACTTCTAGTCGACCATCTGTTCTTGTCAACCATCCACAACTCTTACGATGTGAGGAAAACACTTGTCTGTGTGCTCACTGGAATTATGAAACTGATTCAATCATTTCTCTKTGGCCAATGAGGATATGTTGGGGAAACCAATTGCAGATGTCCCTGATGGCATGTTTTGRTCATTATTTGCTTACTTTGGGTATTTATCCCATTTGTACAGCTGGGCCTTCTGCAGCAGAACTCAGTAAATGTGATTAGCTAATTGATCCCTCCATGGAACCATGGATTTAGGACCCCCTCCTGGTGTTGGAGCTGCGGAGACAGAGATACACAAGCAAACCAACTGACGCTGAGTAACAACACAGAGCGATGGTGAGCGCTCGCTAGCTGGCCGTCAAATTCAAATACGCCTAATCTTTCGGAGCACRGTGAAATCAAAGTCCCTCGAACTGTGTGAGTTCATGTGTGAACGTATTAAACAGCAACCGCTCCCATCATGCTTTGTTTCGAAACATCCAATGCAAACACTTATATTACAAACATCTGGCAGGGGATTCAGCCAATGGTGCATTGTTTGAACAGGCGTTCATTAATTTTGAATTGAGCCTGTTGTTATGTATTTACGCACGGTTTGCACACTAGAGCCTCAAATATACTGCAATCAAAATGTGCTTAATCACTACGAACAATGTTGCTATTGGCACGAGYAGTGTGTTGCTGTARTGTTTTATGTTGTTGTATTTTGGTGCGTGATCCTGTTTTGTGGGATATTCTTACTGTGGATGAGCAAAAACAACCCCAACCAACCAGTGATTATGGTTCAGTTGTTATTTCATGGATAATTCATTTTGGCCCACTTTTGTGGGGTACCTACCTCTATTTATGGCTGCTACATGGTTTAAGCAGAGAAGTCAAATGAAAGTTGAAAAAAAAAAAAGTGAAGGGTAGTTGAGCACTACCCTTTTTATTGTAATAATGTCCACATGTATTATTTTACAGTATAGAAATATGCCACACAAAGCACTATGGACCAATAAGCTTAAAATACCCCCCCAAAAGTGGAGGGTAACACTTTAGTTAAACAGATTGTACACATTCTTGCTAATGCCAGCWTACATATAGAGCAATGAGTTGACATAGGATATGCATGTGGGAGACAAGTTGTGTCAAACGTGCACTATTTACATTTAAGCGTGCCAAACGCCCACTGTCTCCTCACCCAGATGTCCACTGACGCAATGACGGCTGACGATAAGCATCTCGCTAGCTGACATACTATATTGCTATATAGTGTAACAAAGTCCAGCCTACGGAGCAAGACATGTCCCCCAGGACAGTGTTGAGACCAGTACACATGCTCCATCCAGACTCCCAGTGACAGCTGCAACTGRAACATTGGAGTTCCATSCCACTCTCTGAACATCTGTGGGCTGGGAGTGGGAACACACCACCAACATTCCCTGGCAAACACCTCACTGGAGGAARGCTAAGTCRGAGAAAATGACTGAAAAATGGTTCGCAACTCGGTCGGTTGTAGACTAGTCTGCACTAATTCAATCATATGATGGAAGATGACGATGGTTTGAGGGATCCAGCGGGCTCTTGAACACACATTAACTTTACATGAACCTCCCTGTTGACATGTTCATGGCCTTTGGTTTTTAAACGCTGTCAAAACAGAGGGAAATGATAGAACCTTTATCAGAACAGTCGTAAAATCGAGTCTTTCTTTATCTTGGCTATGCACCTGTGGCTGGGGTTGGATGCGAGTGCATACTGCACACTGTCCATACCTGTGTTCTTCATCATAACTCTTGACAAAGGAATCTAGCTGAAATGGTTGGCCCTGGATTTTTTTTCTGTTTGTTTAACATTATAATTTTGAATTAAAAGAAGATTATACTTGGATTTTTTCCTGGAGTGCGTCCCACCTTTTCTATTCCTCATCATTGCAGCCTGCCTTGTGCCTTAGCCTGCCYGTGTTTGAAACTGAGATGTTGATACAATCCACCCGAAACCACACAATGAAGCAGCAGCTTCCTCCCCGGAGAACAGAGGTGGCAGCAAACAGGACATGGCACCMCTGACCCACTTTTAAATAACTTTGGGCTTGTATGAAATGGCACTCCAAAAGAGYATGGATTCGTCAAACCGCTAAATGGCAAAAGAGGGAAAGAACAACTTATGAGGAGACGGGAAAACAGCTGAAGTTGTACTGGGTCTGGCAAAAAGTGCTGATGAGTAAGGCCAACAGAAATATACAAACCCCCAGTCAGCAGAGCACAGCCTGTCAATCAATTTCAGAGCAACTCCCTCACCTCAACCTCACGTAGAGAGGTACGGTATAGAAATGTAAACCTCCCGTCTCATTACTAAAATATGACTAGAATAGCTAATGGCAAAGCCYTTTACCCCAAGTCTGAAACAGAAAAAGGTCACCTTACCTCATGAGTTGTTCAATAACAAAAATAACTTCACAACAAAACCTGTTGAAAGCTAATTGCTATTTAATCCTAATTACAGAGTGAATTCCCTTGGAAAACGTGGAAAGGTCAGAGAGGGCAATGCAGAAGATCTGACTATGAGAGAAAGTAGGATCCCAGAAGCAACTGGTATTATGCCACACTGACGTGAGACGCCATTMGAGCTTTGATCTTTCCAGTGATCTGACAGACAAAGCCCAAGGCAGCACTAAAGCCCAGGCTCTGGGTGCTATGGTTGCAGTGCCAACCCATGAAATGCCACAGGTCACAAGCAGAACAGCAAAGAACAGTTGGTGGGAGAAAAAGTTGTTTGGGTTACCAACCAACCCTGCAAAGGCCACAGGTGAACAGTTAAGCCAGAACAAAACAGCTGTAAATCTTTCCACACTCCATACCTTTGCCCACCGGCATCTTGTGACACTGCAAAATACCCTCTTCCAATCTCCATCTGGCACAGCGAGGGTTTCTTTTGCTGTAGGGGAGGTGGAGGGGGGGGGGACGACGACGACAGTTTCCTTAGGAAACAGCTGGCTGCCTGCAGGGCCAAAGAACTGGAGGATTGTTGCAAGGTAAATGTGGCACAGGCCACAATGGGTAGGCAGGCAGTGAGGAGAGAGGGGGTAGTCATTTCAAATGCATCAATAGCTCTCCTTTGCAGAAGTATGGTGCCAGTGGTTAAAGGAAGACCAAGAGAGCTGAGGTCCAAATTGAGATTACTGTACTTTACCCCCCTGAGTGGAAACACCACTGTTTGTCCTTGATGCTAAGYCCGGTTCTTAGCCTACAATTCCCCATTGTGTTATTGTGTTTTCATCAAATCAAATGTTATTGGTCCCATACACATATTAATGGAAAGATAGCTCTGTGTTGGTATGACAACATTTGCGTTGGGTCAGATCAGTAATATGCTGTAAATTAGGTACATTAAATTATAAATTTTCATGCAATCAACAAATTGCGTAAAGCCTCTGAGAGGCAGTGTAATTTACAGAGAAGCCTGTCAAATGGCATGGTCTATTGTTTTAACTCTTGTGTTGTGACACGTATGATTTGCGACTTTGTACGGGTTGGGATTGCGAGTCTTTCATGTGTTGTGTAGGTTGTAGCTYTAGAGGTTACCCTTGTAAAAGAGGTCTCTTGACATTGATAGGACTTACTGGATAAATAAAGGTTTAAATAAAARGTCTGTGACTTGTAGTGCTGTGACTCAATGTTAACTCTTGTGTCCCACAGCGATTGACAGACAGGATGAGATCATCCCTGAGCACCCCAATAACAGCAACATCCGCTGCAGTCCCCAGGACAAGCGCTGCATCCAGAAGACCCTGGCCCGCCACCCCGCCAAATCCACCAATCAGAGAAGCAATAACGCCAGGGAGGAYCCAAAGGCTGCCCTGGTGAGCGCACCAACCACTGTTCACCTCCGTATAAGAAAAGATTACACATAAAGATGACCTATAGGAAAACATTACATACGCACATTTAAAGTATTTGAGCAGGTGCTGGATGTAAAAAATAATGTCGCCCCATAACTTTCAACTAGTCTAGTTGAGTCTAGTTACTAGACCGACACAAGTCTAACAGGTGTTTTCAATGACTATTTTACAGATCAAAATCCATGAGTTTAGCAGTCAGGTTACAAACGGCATGTAACCTATTCGTTATTTGCAGCACTCAACATTTAATGGTCATCTCATGAAACGTAAMCCAGGTGTTCACTGAAACCAACAACAAAGGGTAGTATAAAAACTCTTTGCCATTTCCAGATACCTACATGGACGTATATGAGCATATGTAACGGATGTGAAATAGCTAGCTAGTTAGCGGTGGTGCTCGCTAATAGCGTTTCAATCGGTTACGTCACTCGCTTTGAGACCTTGAAGTAGTGGTTCCCCTTGCTCTGCAAGGGCCGCGGCTTTTGTGGAGCGATGGGTAACGATGCTTYGTGGGTGTCAGTTGTTGATGTGTGCAGAGGGTCCCTGGTTCGCGCCCGGGTCGGTGCGAGGGGACGGATTAAAGTAATACTGTTACACATACATAGGCGTACATTTCCAAACATCTACATGGGCCGCACTAGCCTGGGTACCAGTCTGTTTAGATAACCTTCCACTCCTTATTCTCCGTGTCATATGCCAAAGATTAACATGACAGGAGTGGCAAGGAGTGGAATGATAGCTGAACAGATTTACGACTAATTCCACTGGTTTTCCTCAGGCTCCATGTCGTGCTGAGCTGCAGAGAGCGCTGGACCGACTGGTGTCCAACACTCGCACTCACGAGGATCTCTACAGCATCCCCATACCCAACTGTGACAAGAACGGAGACTTCCATGCCAAGCAGGTTTGTCGACTGACAAGTAGTCATTATCCCACTGTTATCATATATTAATAATATCTATATTATTCAGGAAGTACTCCTTGACATACTCCGAAATGGCACCTTATTTATTCCTTATACAGTGCACTACTTTTAACCAGAGCCATATTGGGCACTACCAAAAAAGTAGACCACTATAAGGAATATCGTGCCATTTTGGATGCAGACATTTATCCAGGTAGTCTGTGGAGAAGGTCTTTAGCAAGCGAGATCCGATCATCTATCATTCACTCGGTCTGGTATCAGACAGGCACATAAGAACACACCACGCAAACAATCCCCTCTAACATTGTCACGGCTCTATTAGCCAAAACACAAAATGTCTGTGTAACAGCATTGTTTTATGTGAGCATTTTCTCCTGCCAAGACTCTACATCTACAGACAAGCAGTGATTTATCAAAGAAAATTCGCGCTGAACCGTCTACACACAACACATTGGTTAACCTAAAATGGTTGACAGTAATCGCTTCATTGCTGTGATAGATGTCATTAGCTTTTCGAAGCAATTATTTCTTGCTATGTCTGAAATGGGCGACTTTGTAGATAAGACTGGGACGAATCTGAGAACATGGAGCTAGATAAGGCTTGTTGCTCTGTAGAGCTGAAAACGCTACAAAGCAACAGGCGTAGCAGAGTCAGTCAGTGATAAAAGGCTTACCMTGCCAAGGGCATCAGAGTCTGGGGTTAGGCTTGATTGTGTAACACAGTTAAAGTACCCTCGTCTGCTCGGTATAGTGTGTAAAAGGCATCTGTTTACTGTTTATCTATAATTGCATTGTGGTAGAACTTTACGGCACCCTTTGTGAGCATAACTAAGGTTATGAGAGGTCATCTGGCATCTTTTCATTGCACAGGAGGAATCTCAATAGRAAAGTTGAGCCAAGCTGATGGGGTGTTTCAAAACCACCCAAGGTTATGTACAGAAACTTATCACTCAGTGGTTATGATTCATACAACTTTGAGTTTCTATTCAATTGATTCATATTCACACTGGTGAGAATGAGGGGCTTGAGAGAAAGTTATTAACTAAGGGAACAATGTCAAATATAACAGTGGTTTGATTTTTAAGGTACCTCAGGTTTGAATTTTAAGGTACCTTAAAGATGGAATCCGCAGTAGGGGGAAACATCGCCACTGGCCGCCGTACCACCGTTGTTATTGTTTTTGTTTCWGAGCTGAGGAGAGTCGTGCAGCATGGTAAAAAAATKATTGCAGTACATATTGCTCTCTTCTATCGTGCGTGCAATGATGTCCGAGGATGACAAAAAGTGTTTGTTGTTTGCAGTAACTTCTTTGTTGTTGTAATATCACAAACGGACGTGGATCTTTCACCATTAAGTAATCCAGCTTTAAGGGCCCTAAGTGCTATTAAGAAACTGCAATACCTTATGTCAGAGTTCCTGTGGTTTTCTGAGCCAAGTTTTCTGAGCCAAAAATATATATTTYGTTGTTGCACATAAAATACTATAGAATCACCAGGAAATCAGCTCAAAGRGAATTTAATTTAGGAAATATGTGATCGTATCACAATGTAATCAAGGTTTGAAATTATTCTGTTTTTGTCAAAAAGTATATCTGTTTGAGATTTTTGCGGGCAATTTTGCCAGTGTACAAATTATTTATAACTATGGTTCCACCCCGCCGCGCATCCTTTCAGAAGAAAAATCGGTCCACGGCTGAATGTATTTGGGCACCATACCTGATGCCATTTATCTCTATCATATGCTTATCATGCAATAAGAGCCATTGTGCTGTGACTGATACCTGTCTTGTTTCTTGTGTCTAACAGGTGTTTTCAATGACTATTTTACAGATCAAAATTCATGAGTTTAGCAGTCAGGTTAACAAAAGGCATGTAACCTATTCGTTATTTGCAGCCATCAACATTTAATGGTCATCTCATGAAACGTAACCCAGGTGTTCACTGAAACCAACAACAAAGGGCTTTGTTGCCATTTCCAGATACCTACATGGACGTATATGAGCATACATGGGCGTCATTCCAAACATCTAAAGTTGAAGTCGGAGTCATTAAAACTCATTTTCAACCACTCCACAAATTTTTTGTAACAAACTATAGTTTTGCAAGTCGGTTAGGACATCTACTTTGTGCATGACACAAGTAATTTTTCCAACAATTGTTTACAGACAGATGATTTCACTTATAATTCACTGTATCACAATTCCAGTGGGTCAGTTTACATACACTTAGTTTACCCAGCCTTTAACACAGCATGGAAAATTCCAGACATTGATGTTATGGCTTAGAAGCTTCTGATAGGGTAATTGACATCATTTGTGTCACGCCTGGCCTTAGTTATCTTGTTTTCTGTATTATTTTAGTTAGGTCAGGGTGTGACATGGGGGATGTTTTGTGTGTGTTTGTCTCGTCTAGGGTGTTTGTATTGTCTAGTTTTTTTTTTGTAGAGTTCATGGGGTTGTGTTTCAGTGTAGGTGTTTATGTAAGTCTATGGTTGCCTAGAATTGGTTCTCAATTAGAGACAGCTGTCTATCGTTGTCTCTGATTGGGAGCCATATTTAGGCAGCCATAGTCATTAGGTAGGTTGTGGGTAATTGTCTATGTGTAAGTTGCCAGTGTCTGCACTTATTTGTCTTGTATAGCTTCATGGTCGTCGGTTTGTTGTTTTGTATAGTTTGTGTAGTGTTCTTCGTCTTTCTTAAATAAATACAAATATGTATTTATATCACGCTGCGCCTTGGTCCTCTCTTTTCACCCGAAGACGATCGTGACAATTTGATTCAATTGGAGGTGTACCTGTGGATGTATTTCAAGACCTACCTTCAAAACTCAGTGCCTCTTTGCTTGACATCATGGGAAAATCAAAAGAAATCAGCCAAGACTTCAGAAAAAAACATTGTAGACCTCCACAAGTCTGGTTCATCCTTGGGAGCAATTTCACAAACACCTGAAGGTACCACATCATCTGTACAAACAATAGTACGCAAGTATAAACACCATGGGACCACGCAGCCGTCATACCGCTCAGGAAGGAGACGCGCTCTGTCTTCTAGAGATGGTGCGAAAAGTGCAAATCAATCCAGAACAACAGCAAAGGACCTTGTGAAGATGCTGGAGGAAACAGGTACAAAAGTATCTATATCCACAGTAAACGAGTCCTATATAAACAAACCTGAAAGGCCGCTCAGCAAGGAAGAAGCCACTGCTCCAAAACCGCCATAAAAAAGCCAGACGACGGTTTGCAACTGCACATGGGGACAAAGATCGTACTTTTTGGAGAAATGTCCACTGGTCTGATGAAAGAAAAATATAACTTTTTGTCTATAATGACTATCGTTATGTTTGGAGGAAAAGGGGGAGGCTGGCAAGCCTAAGACACCATCCCAACCGTGAAGCATGGGGGTGGCAGCATCATGTTGTGGGGGTGCTTTGCTGCAGGAGGACTGGTGCACCTCACAAAAATAGATGGCATCATGAGGGAGGAAGATTGTTGGATATATGAAGCAAAATTCAGACATCAGTCAGGAAGTTTAAGCTTGGTCGCAAATGGGTCTTCCAATTGGACAATGACCCCAAGCAAACTTCTAAAGTTGTTGGCAAAATTGCTTAAGGACAACAAAGTCAAGGGTATTGGGAGTGGCCATCACAAAGCCCTGACCTCAATCCCATAGAAAATTTGTGGGCAGAACTGAAAAGTGTGTGCGAGCAAGGAGGCCTACAAACCTGACTCCAGTTTACACCAGCTCTGTCAGGAGGAATGGTCCAAAATTAACCCAACTTATTGAGGGAAGCTTGTGGAAGGCTACCCAAAAAAGTTTGACCCAGGTTAAACAATTTAAAGGCAATGCTACCAAAATACTAATTGAGTGTATGTAACTTCTGACCCACTGGGAATGTGATGAAAGAAAATAAAAGCTGAAATAAATATTATTTCTATTATTCTGACATTTCACATTCTTAAAATAAAGTGGTGATCCTAACTGACATAAGACAGGGAATTTTACTAGGATTAAATGTCAGGAATTGTGAAAAACTGAGTTTAAATGTATTTGGCTAAGGTGTATGTAAACTTCTGACTTCAACTGTACATGGCCGCACTAGCCTGGGACCAGTCTGTTTAGCTAACGTTCCACTCCTTGTTCTCTGTGTCATATGCCAAAGATTAGCATGACAGGAGTGGAAGGACCGGAATGATAGCTTAACAGATTTACGACTAATTCCACTGGTCTCCTCAAGCTCCATGTTGTGCTGAAGTTTTCTGAGACAAAAATATATATTTCGTTTGTTGGACATAAAATACTATAGAATCACCAGGAAATCAGCTCAAAGAGATTTTAATTAGGAAATCTGTTCCCAGGTATTCCCAATGCATACATAGAGAGGCGTATGTGATCCGTATCACAATGTAATCAAGGTTTGAAATGATTCTGTTTTTGTCAAATAGTAAATAAACTAGTATTATAATTTGGCTTGTGACTGATACCTGTCTTGTTTCCGTGTGTCTAACAGTGCCCAGCCAGCACGTGACGGCAGCAGCGGGGAAAGTGCTGGTGTTGGCTCGACCAGAAAGACGGGCATGAGGCTGCCGGGGCCCCTGGAGCTGGCGGGGGAACTGGACTGCCACCAGCTAAATGACTGCAACCATGAGAGAGTGAGGAGGGGACCGGCGGGGCCCCTGGTAGGCCAGGGGCTAGGGCTTAGGGCCAGCCAAATTCTACTTGTGTGCTGTTTAGTTACCAACTACATGGAGAGGAAAGGACTTACCTAAAGCCTATGCTTCGACGTGAGGCTAAACGGTACCTTGCTTGATATGAAAAAGATAAAAAGGAAAACCATAGAATCTGAGTCTATTTTATTATTTGTTTTGTTTCCGTGTGTGAGTGTATGTCCTGTATGCATCTTTTTTACAGCATGTGTGTATTTTAACGATTTCGGTGAAGTGGGGAAGATGCCTCTCTCGCTTTAAAAAAAAGGTGGCAAACCAAAGGAGCCCCCGAATAACAGTGTTGTACCATCATTACTTGCTCAACAAACAGACAACATATTGGTTTTGTGCTAAGGTCAGCTTGAACTCTGATTTTACCATCTTTAGCATCTTTTGTAAACAACAAAACAATAAAATTTACGCATAGCAGTTAAGGATGTCCCTAACATGGCTCGCAGCATCGACCTCTATTCATTCGCAGCAGATGTACGCAAAAATATCGAATTACTGGCGAATACAAAAAAAAAAAGGATTTAGAGGTCCCATATTCTGTGGTGAGGGCAGCAGAAGAATTATCCTCTAATTCGAACACTGATAAGCCCCAGTCATGCTTTTCAACACACACCTTGGGAGAAATGTGATGAAAAGAGAGATTACTATCTATTTTGAAGAGGAACATACAAAAGGAGGACTATCAGTAACGCCAGTCTTTTCATCGAGAGCGAATGTCTCACCCAGATAAATCAGATAGGGTATGATTAGTAGGGTTACCTCATGGGTAATCGGAGACCCCTCATTGGCTCATCCTCCATCCTCCCTGACCCGCATCCCCCTTCTTTTGACTGGAGATCTCTCCCTGGCTTATTTGTCCCAGGGGGAACTGGCAGCATAGCTGGGGCTCACGCTTGTAACTGACATGATAGGGCATAATCCTTGTTTCTCCAGCTGGGGCTGAAGTGCTAAGACGCCAGTGCTGCTGCTCTCATGTTTGTATGAATATGCTTCTATATACAGGATTTCTTTCCAACCAAGAGACTGCTTGTTGGCAGTATTGTGTAGTTTATAGTGGTGCTATACACTCATTGTGCCAAAAATGTTTTTTCCCCCTGTGCTTTTTGGGGGATTGTTTTTAGAAGGAGATGAGGGGGACAATCTTAGAATGGCCTAAATGTGTGACTGACCACAAATACTGTCTAGCTGTCACACAAATATCTCCAAGTTTTTATACTACATTGATGAAATAAAACATCCAAGTAAATACACAGATATCAGTGGGAGCATTACTATAGTTAACCGCCTGACTGTTTCATGGACTAATGTAGTGACTTTGCATGATTGTAGCATGTGTGGCTAGTGAAAACTTCTTACGGCTATAAGAGAAGAGGACTTAATGACTGCATGATGAAAAAACACGCTCTAGACAGCCTTTGTAATTGCTAGCTAGTTGAAATGTTTGGAGAAACATCAGATGTCTATATAATAACATTAGAAACCTCACAGAGAGATAGCATCATGGTCATACATGGACTCCCTCCAGTATAAATAAGTGAAGACCCTTGACTTTTACTCTGGCAGAGCCAGTTATCAGGTTTGACATCATCGATGAAGCAGTATATGAGCCAAGGAATCATTGATTTGTATTATTATGTTGACAAACTTACTGGTGCATCATACTCTACATACCGTCCACATATACTACATGGACAAGACTGTTAACATCCCTACAGCGATTTGATTGTACTGTATTGCAAATGGGTGKAAAAGATCATGATTGGTTCCCTCGGGCTATGATATATGATGTGATTGGTTGATTGACTGACTCAGGCTAAACCTGTGGACCACAGGGAGTACAGGAGAGAAGACAACCCTTGAATACAGGACAGTCTGATCAGTGAGTTCAGTGAGGTCGGTCGTTTGTCATTTCTAGAAATGGATAGTGCACTTAATCCTCCCCTGAGAGAGTTGGGTTACTAACTGACTCCAGGAAGGATTCATCTCGCCTGGACATTCATTATTGGTGTTAACAGTACACTGGCACAGTTAGCTTCATGTAGAGCGAGGCGAGGGGACAGTGCCGAGGGGGTAAACCAGACGGACGTGGGCAGCAGTTGCCCTGCTTCCTCTTTCAAGAACTGAAAGAAGAGTGCAGGACAGGTTGTCCGAAAACTGACTCCTACAAATGATAGGCAGCTCTTTTTGTCAGCAGAGATGTGAGTAGATAGACTAGAGGGAGAGGGAGACAGTGTGAGTGATAGAGCGCTAGAGAGTCCAAGCTACATTGGGATTGCACTGATTTGCTCTCACAAAGCCACATTGTGTCTGTAAGGCACACAACTTTTACCATTCACTCTTTCTCTCACGTACCCCTCTGGTTTGACAGAGGAGCCTAGAAGTCATTCAAKGCCTTTCCTCGGGCTGTTATCCAGAGCAGCAGAACACATACTGTAGCAAGTCCAACTAAGCCCAACATAGCAACGCCCTTCATCATGGTTGTGCTGTCATTGCTACCATGGGTAGTAAATGTTGGGACAGAAACATCTCATTTCATTAGGCAACATTGAACATTCACACCTCCCAGCCCGGGGACAAAGTAGATAGAAAACCAGCTGTATTACATTGCCATTCAGAATCACAATATCAAAGACATTTGGGTCGATGTGTGACATGACCTGACATGAGCCAGGCCAAAGACAATTATTGCGGACTTAGCCAACTGTACTGTATCTGTAACTTGCTTCCTTGTAAAAAAATATATATAATTAAAAAAAAGTTATCCAAAGGATCTATGGGATATTGTATGGTAATACTGTTGTAGTTTACCTAGCAGTCCCTCAATCAATGACTTATCTTCTGAACTAATTACTAACCTGTAGACATTTACTTAACCTACATATGGTAAACTTTGACCAAAACTGTGACCAACAAACAAACATCCCCAGTGGGCTGGTTGAACCGACGTCCAGTTATGCCTGCTTCTGGGTCATTAACCTTGRCACTGAGCCTCTTGATGATCACTAATAGTTCATATTAGCTTTTTCTCAATAGACAAGTCCCTAAAATGTATTTTTGGCTCTCTGAGGCTATTCAATAAAACGGGATGCTCTTACTTTCCACCACATTCCACCATGACATCCACTATTCCCCTAGACTACATAAGAGCAGTTCCACCCCAGMAGCCCCCAATAAAAAGCCCATCTTCCAAAAGCTGGTCATATTTTAATTGTCATTGTAAAAATGTCTTGTTCTTAACYGTAATCACACATAACTTCAACAAAGCTACTGATGTCATTCCCAACTAGAAAGACATAGGAAATGGTATTAAGGAAGGAGGATATACTGTAGCTGATGAGTTGATTGTATTCCAAACACAATGAAGTGACATGAACAATCAAAGGCATCTCCAAAGATGTAACGAGGGTAGTTTGAGGCATGAAACCCCAAAAACTATAGGAGGGCTTTGTGTACATTACATTATATTCCCTTGTCATGTACTGAATGAAAAAACACTATACATAAATCTAAGGCCTTATCTTTACAAGCAGGCTGTCATTGTAAATAAGAATTTGTTCTTAACTGACTTGCCTACTTAAATAAAGGTTAAAATAAAGTCACATGAACATTCCATTTCTGTGCTACTGTAGATATTATCTCTAGGTAAAATAGTGCTGTGTTTCAAGTCAATGGTCCTGGTTTTCCTTTTGGATCCAAGACCTTCAGTGTTTAATTTACATTCAACTGTGTATACGTACACTATATTACTTGATCTCTAACTTTTGCTCTACTGTCTTTGTATTTCTGAGGGATATTCCTGTTTGCCTTGGACTTTACCTGTTAATTCTACTGTAAAAAGATTCAAAGTAACTTTTGCATGTGTAGCCTAACTATATACTGGGTTTAAACATGTCAAGATCTTGTATATGTGGTCCAGAACAGGGCCGTGCTTTACAAACATTGAAGAACATGCACCAAGCATTTGTGCTTGTTATGGAATACTGATTTGGTTACCTTGGAAATGTTTACTCTATGAGAGAATTGTATACATTGTGTTAGATCGAATGAAATCATAAACGTGTAGCATCTGATCTCTCGCCTGATTCTTTTCCTCTCTAAACGGCTGCATGRCATGTAAAATATTCCACCACACAGGAGATACTGGGGCGGCAGGTAGCCTAGTGGTTAGAGCGTTGGACTTGTAACTGAAAGGGTGCAAGATCGAATCCCCGAGCTGACAAGGTTTAAATCTGTCGTTCTACCCCTGAACAAGGCAGTTAACCCACKGTTCCTAGGCTGTCATTGAAAATAAGAATTTGTTCTTAACTGACTTGCCTAGTTAAATAAAAATCAAATACTGAGTTAAGGGAAAGTGCATACTGTGCTAAGTGTAGGCCATACTGATTGCACAAGAACTGAGGGTGCACTTCTAAACGGGTTGTTTCAATCATTATGTCTGGACCATCAAAGGCTAAGAAAAACATMATCTCATTACTATTTTCCAGGTCCACCACACAATCATAGCTACAGGTCAACCAACCGAGTCAGAACGGCTGAAGTTCCTGTCAACTGAACATCTGAAAAATCTCAAGAATGTATTTTGCCGGATGTAACTTTTGAAGACTTGTTAACAGAAATATATTTTCTAACTCCACTTAAATATACACGTCGTTAACAGTAATACTCAAGGCATGTCCAACGAATACCGTAGGAATGATACATCATAATAATGTGACTGCCATCGCTTCTAAAAATACCTGCATGGTCCACCACCAGAGTAAACTTTCATGGCTGCTTAGTTCCACTGCCCGAGTCTATTGGTGATCCCTACAGGCTTAAGAAGAACTGAGCCTGAATCAGAATACCCCAGAAGTTTCAGAAAAAAGTCCTGTGCCTAATCGAAAATGGGAAGCCAATAGGGATTTACGTGGAATCCTCTGCTTGATTTAAAATGGGATTGGACTTTCCCAGCCTGCAGGCATCCAGAATCCCAGAGCTGTGCCTAGGAGGCCTGGGGGTGTGTCAGTTAAGCCCTTACATCTGGCATTTAGTCTAGGGGTCATCCATCTCTGCACACTTCTGCCCAGTACATGAACAATAGGCTATATGAAATACTTATGAAATATAATGGAGTACTGCATAACAGGTGCCACACATCAAGTAAGTGATGCAGTGATGGAGGTCAATGTACGCAAGCTGGCCTATCCATAGATATCGAACAGTGYTATCTCAATGGGCCTATCTAAATAACTGTCGCAGATAAAATAAAGTTTTTTTCTGTATTCAAGGTATTTGAACTGTATTCAAGGTCGTGTTGGAAGACAATACAAATAGAGGGTCACACCATGATCAATAGCCTGACAAATCAAACAACAAGTGGATTATGGCAGAGCCATAAAGAAAAAATGACAAAAATGTCAATCCAGGTCAGAAGAGGCTTACTGTGTTATTATAAAGATGGCAACAARCAAATAAAGCATTACTGCTGACATTGTACAGATTGCAAAGAATGTGAGCAAGAATGCAAAGTATTTGAGTTCTAACATTCAGTGGCGATTTTAGCATGTAAATCTTGGTGGGGCAAAAACAAAAATGAAGCAGTGGGATGCATGCCATCAAAGCCACTACACAACACAACACTAAATAATACATTAATTGCACTTTAACGGTGACCACAAACTGTTAAGGCCTACATAAAGCTGTCCCAACAGCAGTCCCAACACCTTACCACTGCTACACCTGGCGATCAGCGGAGCCTTTGCTGGCAGCGAAACAGTTAATTCAGCCTCATTTACTGCCTTTTAAAAAACAGAACTGATTTGGCTGACTTGCTAAAAACAAATGTGGTTCCTAATGACAATTGAGATATACAAACTATGGAATAAGGTGATGACAAGCAGATAAGAGGCAATCTGTAATTYCGATTAAGATATTAATGAGCGAGCTAGGATGGACGTAATCAATATAACTATTTGTTTAGCCCTTTTGAAATGTACAGCGACAAAATTCAGAACATGGGCCATTCTTACAGTGTTCTCCCTGTACACCAAGTCAGAACCATAGGATAAATAAAGGGAGCATATAAGCAGACAATGAAAGCTCTTACAAAATTCGATGATTACATTTCTCTAAAACAGGTTATAGGCTACATGTGCACCACCAAGTCAGAACAGTAGGCAAAATGGGGTAAATAGACCAAATTATTAGGGTGAGGCACATGGGCTACTATCAGCTTACTACACAACATACACTTAGTATTACTTTCTTAGCTACAGTATACATACAGTTGAAGTCGGAAGTTTCCATACACCTTAGCCAAATACATTTAAACTCAGTTTTTCACAATTCCTGACATTTAATCCTAGTAAAAATTCCCTGTCTTAGGTCAGTTAGGATCACCACTTTATTTTAAGAATGTGAAATGTCAGAATAATAGTAGAGATAATGTCACACCCTGGCCTTAGTTATCTTTGTTTTCTTTATTATTTTAGTTAGGTCAGGGTGTGACATGGGGGATGTATGTGTTTTGTATTGTCTAGGGGTTTTTGTATGTTTATGGGGCAGTGTTCAGTCTAGGTGTATGTATGTCTATGTCTTTACGTTAGTTCCTTGTGTCTGCACTTTCGTTTTATAGCTTCACGGTCGTTTGTTGTTTTGTATAGTTTGTCAGTGTTCGTTTCGTTTTCGTCTTCTAATAAAAGAAGATGTATTGTTATCACGCTGCACCTTGGTCCTCCTCTCTTCCACAATGTTACGACGATCGTGACAGATAATGATTTATTTCAGCTTTTATTTCTTTCATCACATTGCCAGTGGGTCATAAGTTTACATACACTCAAGTTTACATACACCCAAATTAGCATTTGGTAGCATTGCCTTTAAATTGTTTAACTTGGGTCAAACGTTTCGGGTAGCCTTCCACAAGCTTCCCTCAATACTTTGGGTTAATTTTGGACCATTCCCCCTGACAGAGCTGATGTAACTGAGTCAGGTTTGTAGGCCTCCTTGCTTTCCTCCCCGTCCGCACACGCTTTTTCAGTTCTGCCCACAAATGATCTATAGGATTGAGGTCAGGGCTTTGTGATGGCCACTCCAATACCTTGACTTTGTTGTCCTTAAGCCATTTGCCACAACTTTGGAAGTATGCTTGGGGTCATTGTCCAATTGGAAGACCCATTTGCGACCAAGCTTAAACTTCTGACTGATGTCTGGAGATTTTGCTTCAATATATCTACATCATTTTCCTCCCTCATGATGTCATCTATTTTGTGAAGTGCACCAGTCCCTCCTGCAGCAAAGCACCCCCACAACATGATGCTGCCACCCCTGTGCGTCACGTTTGAGATGGTGTTCTTCGGCTTGCAAGCATCCCTTTTTCCATTAAACATAACGATTATTATGGCCAAACAGTTCTATTTTTGTTTCATCAGACCAGAGGACATTTCTCCAAAAAGTACAATCTTTGTCCTCATGTGCAGTTGCAAACTGTCGTCTGGCTTTTTTTTATGGCGGTTTTGGAGCAGTGGCTTCTTCCTTGCTGAGCGCCTTTCAGGTTATGTCGTTATAGGACTCGTTTTACTGTGGATATAGATACTTTTGTACCTGTTTCCTCCAGCATCTTCACAAGGCTTTGCTGTTGTTCTGGGATTGATTTGCACTTCTCGCACAAAGTACGTTCATCTCTAGAAGACAGAACGCGTCTCTTCCTAAGCAGTATGACGGCTGCGTAGTCCCATGGTGTTTATACTTGCGTACTATTGTTTGTACAGATGAACGTGGTGACCTTCAGGTGTATGTAAATTGCTCCCAAGGATGAACCAGACTCGTGGAGGTCTACAATTTCTTTTCTGAGGTCTTGGCTGATTTCTTTTGATTTTCCCATGATGTCAAGCAAAGAGGCACTGAGTTTGAAGATAGGCCTTGAAATACATCCACAGGTACACCTCCAATTGACTCAAATGATGTCAGTTAGCCTATCAGAAGCTTCTAAAACCATGACATCTTTTCTGGAATTTTCCAAGCTGTTTAAAGGCACAGTCAACTTAGTGTATGTAAACTTCTGACCCACTGGAATTGTGGATACAGTGACTTATAAGTGAAATAATCTGTCTGTAAACATTTGTTGGAAAAATTACTTGTGTCATGCACAAAGTAGATATCCTAACTGACTTGCCAAAACTATAGTTTGTTAACAAGAAATTTGTGGAGTGGTTGAAAAACGAGTTTTAATGACTCCAACCTAAGTGTAGGTAAACTTCCGACTTCAACTGTATCTTCCTGGCATATTACATCATTTATGCAACAGCATACAAGACATTTTTGGGCTCTGTGCTCACTTGAACAGGAAGGTGGTATGGCTGTCCTTCGTAGGAAAATGTCGTCATCAAAGTCTGGCATTCTTTGGATTTATGGTGCTATCAAGACAACTGGGAACTGGTGAAAAAAAAACAAGGTTCAATCATGATGACATCATTGGTCTTCAGGTCATAGCTCTAGAAAAAGGCCAGAGTTCCCAACTTACAATTCCGAATTGGATGACCGTTCAAAACATATTTCTCATTCGTTTTTTCCGGAATTCACAGTTGTCTTGAACTCACTGAAGTCAAGTTTCCTCTGTTCCGAGTTAATAGTTGTTTTGAGCRCAGCACCAATCATGCTTCAATGACAGCATGGCCAATGTTGAATGTTTACCATTTTAAACTTGGAAAAGAGACACTTAATCCCAGATTTGGGACCACACAGCCACTTCGCTGAATAGCAAGCTAGTGATTGCTTTGCAATGCTTGCAGTTAGCCACTGTCACTGATTCCTTCCAAACCACTCATTGTTGAATTTGCGATTTCCAACTTCCAATGTTTATGTCCAATGGCCGATGACCTTGAGCCTTCWTGGATCGGCACTTCTAATGTAACTCTATGGCAGCACCCAAGGATCTTGAATTTTAGAGGTCTACCCTTAAACTTGGCGGTGAYGTACTGTCCCCACGAGTGACAGAACACTGAGCTAATCATGGTGCAACTCGAGAACATTACCAACACCTACGCTCTGTATTTTCTGCTGGCTGCCCCACCACCACAGAAAGCATTTAGCTAGGCTGAAACACCTGTATTTTGGAGCTGCCTTACTCAAGAAAGCAAAAAAGAGACCATGTTTGTATGCGACTTTATRAACTCAATAATTATTATTTTTACTTCTTACATTGTCTGCAAACTGATATGTGACACGTATTAATGCCAAAATAACATGCAAAAAAGGTAAGCCCCACCTTCCCTGAATGAGGGTCACCACTGCTAACAATATAGAAGATACAAATGGACCAGCCTTGGCTTTTCTCAAAACACTTTTTTTGTCAGTGATGCAGAATGAATGCAGCTAAATTTCATGCTTGGGTGACATAATAAATATTTTTTGGCATTTTTATCATATGGAATTTGAAGCTGAGGATAATAGCTCTTTGCAAGCAATGGAATATGAAAATGTATGGTCAGAATGAATTAGCAAGATGCATTCTTCTGCCATAAGCAGCAGCAGCTCAACCTTGGATCAGTGCACCAATGACAAGACCTGTCATCATGTAACTGCAGCAGCATAGGTTAATTAGTGCAGTTTATATGGGTTATATATAAATTATACATTGTTAATGAATTCTGTCCTCCGTATTGTATGTTCATGTTCATCACTGATTCATTCATAGTTCATTATATTAAACACGTGTATTCAGAATATTTGATTCCAAATCAGTAATTGGTTAATTATGAATTTGATAGTCTCAAATTCAGTATTATAATGCAAAATCATCACAAATGTGTATTCATTACATAGCAATTATTTTAGTAATAGATTGATTGAAAGATGTTAGCAATTAAATTAGATGATTCAATTTAGAGTAGGCTAGCCTTGGGGTGTAATGCAAACATGATGCCCTTAACAGAGGTGAAAGGAATAGTTCTGGAAAATTCGACTGAAATCTGTGTGAACCCCATATTATTTATTTWTTTATTTTTTCATTTTGAGGACTGTTTCTGCTAGCTAGCTAACTAAACCTGATTCTAGCCACACACACACACTGGTGGGGGACAAAGGATTTTGGGGTGAGTTTGCTGGCCATTACTTTCACTTGCTTGCTATGTGAACTAACCAAAATATGAAAGGCAATAATATTCATTAATTGATTTATGTTGAATAGTCTTTCAATTGTATGTCAAGAATTTATGTAAAATGCCACTTTTGTTTGAATAACAGATTTACAGATACATGCAAGGTGATGATGTGACTACATTGTGACAGCTCAAGCTAGAAAATAGCGCTTATTCATATATAGCGTATGAGGTAGTGGCTATCAAGCTAGCATGGTGCTTGCTAAATTCTCTGATCCAAGGTTTTCCACTGCAAAATCCACATCCAAAACGGTTCGGGTATAGTCACTGTTAATCTGCTGTTTGAACGCCTCAAATCAAAATTGAAATGTTTCAGTGACAGCTAGATATCTAACGTTAGCTTGCTTAAATCTGAATGCTTAGTAGCTAGCTAATGCTAGCTACTAATGCTAGCTACCTGACAACGTATGTGGAGTATCAAATACAATATTCTGTATTTTAGCTTTTGTTAAATAATTTAAACTGCAGATTATTCGCCTTCTCCACAAGTTAGCAAGCTAACTGATTGTGTTATCTACGTTTGCATGCTCATCATCTATTGATCAGATGGTCCAAGTTAGCCAGCTGGATAGCTATAGCTAGTAGCTGCATACTACTGATGAAGTAGTTAGCTCAACGTTACTAGCCTCGCTAGCTAGCACAGCTGGGTGTCAGCCAACTACGCAAGATGACAGCGCTTTATTTTTCAGCAACTGCATTTCCATTTATCTGATTTATTTGCGTATGTGCAATTAYAAGCAAATGCCATTCCAAATAGTGTAAGCGATGTTTTTGGACGCGAACAGCTTGCTAGTCGTCACATCAAACCTCTGTCATGTTCATGCCTGTCCACTGGCACTGTTGTGATGTTGCACATACGTCGCCTGACATCATTTTGGCACCAACATCTCTTTTGTTCTCCCTCTCAAGCTATTTGCTTTCTTTCCTATTCAATTGTAAAAGTACTGTAATTACAAATGAAGTTAATGAAACACCTAAATGCTTTCCCCCATTATAATGTGTTTATTATTTATTACAGACCCAATGACTGGAATGAACTGATAGAATTCTTCCTCTCTGCCAAGATGTCAAGTAAGGAATTGTTTGCAATTATACAAGTTAGCCATCAGATAATGAAAATATGAGTACTTCTGTTAGGTCTCTGACAAAGCTGAGCAAATATGGCTACAAAAGTTATCACAATAAAATAAATGTAGTTTCTSCATGAAATATTAGTTTCTGGTAGGCTATATGATTTCCTTGTATTATAATTGATAGGTTAATAATTATCCGTCATGTATTTGCTGAGAGAGAAATAGAAAATCACAAAATTCAGATCTACCTTGATGGAATTGATTTAATGAACATTGAGAGATGTAAAAGGGGCCTTTTTGCCTTGATTTTAACATCTCACCTTTTCTTTCATAACAGAAAGAGAAAGAGAAAGGCCATATGCCCCTCCCCCTCCCCCAGCCCCTACAACAGTAAGTATTTCTGATGGCACATGGGAAGCCATTTGGAAAGGGATGTCCAATAATAACATTCATRCCAGCTATTATCTTTCAATGTTAACTTGCTACTGTCCATTTTGAGAGGCACACATTTTGGGGGGCTAACTTGTTTTTAAAAGTGGAATCCATTTGCCCAATTAATATGGTATACCCTGCAGATAGTCCTGTTACCACAGTAGAATTGGTCAATGCAATAAGCTTTGCAGTCTCAGATAATAAGCTCCACTCCCAAAGATGTGAGGTACCATATACAACATACGGTAGACTATACATTATTTTCCTTACAAACAACACTAATGTATAGATAACATTGCTTTCTTGATTATCCTTGTTGGTTTAGCATGAGTGCAAGTCTTTTTCAGTTGATTTTTACAGCTTTTCAACATTCATGTTTTCACCAGTTTTTCATWGATTTTGTCATGCTTTACCCCATTATTTTATGGTCATTTCTCATCTGTGTTTGTCTCATTTGTTTCCATCAGCAATTGCCCAACACCCCCGGGTTTGTGGGGTACAACCCCTACAGCCATCTGGCTTACAACAACTACAGGCTGGGAGGGACAACAAGCAACAACAGTCGGGCAACGGTAGGAATAATGCCGTAGAGAAAACACTGGGATAAAACACGARACACAGAAGGAAACTAACATCAATATTGAAAATAACTATCTAGTTTGATTGAAACAGCCTAATCTAGCTTGCTTAGTAAAACCCAGTAATAACGTATATGCAGATATGAGCTATAACAGCTCTTGACAACTTTGCTCTTTGGCTTTGTTTAGAAATAGTACTTTTTCCAGGGCTTATAAGAGCAGACATTCTTGAACAGACAGACAGTATGATTCGTCTAACCCATTYCATTACCAAGGCTTTCTGAGATGTATGCCATCCCAACGTTCCTCTGCTGCCTTCATCATACTAGTGCAGACTGGCCAAGTGTCCATCTGTGTGTATTCAAAATCGCTCGATCCTGCCCTTCAAAGTCTGCATTGCTGACAGCCATGCTAAGTAACCCATGCCATCAGCGTTGCCATGGCATTATAGACCCAATGCTTGGCATGGGTTTCGGGCTGCTACGGGAATAATACAGTCGCCGCATGTAAGCTGTGGTTGGCATTCGGATTCTAATAATGGCATCATGTCACGCAGTGTGCAAATCTCAGCTTTAGGGAGATTTTGTATTTTCTTCAATCAGCGTTACTYAATCATGGTCTCTGTGTGACTTCTGTGCACTGGCTGGGCTCAAACAGGCTTGAATTAAATGAAGGTGATTGAACTGAGGGTGTTGTAGTTTGATGCGTCTTTGTTGGGATTTTTACAKGTACTTTGGATGATCAACTACGCGGATGCATATTTTCCTGCAGGGTGGTTCTCAGTCGAGACTTTGCATAGTGTAAAATTGTATGACTAGACATTTTTAGCACCTGTTGGTGTCCTAACTTTRACTTTGAATCTAATAAGTGCCTTTTTATTTCCCAGAATTCTTCMGGAATAAACATTCCAAAGCCACCCAAGCCGCCAGACAAGCCGTTGATGCCGTACATGCGATATAGTCGCAAGGTAAGTTGTCTACACGTAACATTACTTACACCCAAACTGCTCCATCGTGCGCACCATTGCAAGACATATTAAAAATACTGTACTATACCCTTACAACACGCAGCACTTTAGCCAGGGTTAGGGACGAGCACTCTTTAATGTACACTACACATCATCTGCCTGTCCATGGAGGTAGGTGTGAACTGTGAAACTAGACATACAGCAGCCTAGCCATTAAGRRCACTACAGACAGACTATGGGATATCTCCCTGGAGATGGAGTTTAAACACAGCCTCCATAGGTTTGTGACCTTTCTGCTTAGAGATAATGAGCCCCTGTCTGGTTCTCATCACCAGGTTTGGGATCAAGTAAAAGCCTCCAATCCTGATCTGAAGCTATGGGAAATTGGGAAGATAATCGGTGGCATGTGGAGGGACCTCACTGATGAGGAGAAACAGGATTACTTGAATGATTACGAAGCAGAGAAGGTTGGTTTGTTTTACCGGGGTGTTTATTTACGGGGTTGTTATGGGTGACCAGTAACAAGTGTCTCCAGCAGTTGTCAGAAGGGTCCCTCCTGTCATCATTCATTCCTTTGTAAAAAATACTGAGCAACTCTTCATCAATGTTGAATAGTTTGTTTTGCATTGAAGGGGCACGTGTCACATTTTTGTCTCTCCTCTACAGATTGAGTACAATGAGAGCATGAAGGCCTACCACAACTCTCCAGCCTACCTGGCTTACGTCAACGCTAAGAGCCGTGCCGAAGCCGCTCTGGAGGAGGAAAGCCGACAGCGCCAGTCTCGTCTCGACAAGGGCGAGCCGTACATGAGCATCCAGCCAGCAGACGACCCAGATGGTAAGACGCTCTCAGCACTACTAGTATTACCATGTCAGTCACACTCTGGTTCCCACACCATGTTTCAGCAACYGTGACATCACCTTGGTGTCAATTTCTATCCCTTCACTACCTCTTCATGTTTGTCACACTTGCTACTTCACCTTATAGGCCACACTCCATTTCAGTTCTGTAGTACAAGTCTGGGCCCTGTATTTGAGATCAATGGCTTCAATGAGTTCCAGTAAGAAAGAAGGCAACACAATTCACATAGAAACATACATCAAAAACTGGACTTCTGAATTACACCCTATAGGAAATGATGCTAGTCTCATATCGAGCTGGATAATGGTATACAGAAAATGCATAAAAAAACTTGTGGTAATTGGAAACACCCAAGATATAAAAATGCGATAGTTAGTATCCCTATGGGTTAATTTCTCAACAAGYTGTACATTGATGACTTCAAAAAGATTTGCCACATCAGTTGCTTTATAGATGCAGAGAATGGGGAGAGTCTGAACAAATTGTTCCGTTGGTTTTGGAGAAAAAGCACCCAAAAAATCATAAGTGAAGATCAACCGATGGAACAGGGCGTTGGATGGAGATGATCATTTTCGAATGACGTCTTTCTCCACCATAAAATGTACGATGTCATTATGAAGCCAAAATTGTATTTTTTGCTCCCAAATGCACAGACAATCAAATGCACCATCTTACCCCCACTGCTATTTTCAAAGGGTAGCATCCTTCACAGACTTCAAATGAAATGGGTGTTTGACTACGACAATAAATCACTTTATTTATTTACTCAYTGCAGTTTGGGATTTTTTTGTCAGTTGAATGACTTTTGGCCCAACGTGGAATGAATGAATTCTCCATGTGTTCAATAAGAAGTTGACCTTATTAAAAGAGACAATTTCTTYTCCTACATTTATGACTTACTTTGATGTGAGTGTTATAGAGGACAGCTTCATTTGACTCTGGATTTAAAAGAAAAGTGTCATGTACTTAGAGCTTGGATGTTCACTTAGTTTCGCAATATCCTCTACTTTTTCTGGGAAATAATAAGAGCATGAGTGCCAGTAAAAAACACTAAGACGTTTATGGAGTAAATGAGTAAAGTTTTTCAGAGTTAGAGAGAGAGAAAGATGTATCTTTAACTCTCAACCCACACATGAATATCAATACCATTCACCACAACAATGTTGAAACTTCCTTTGCAAATGTGTATATTCAAGTATATTCATACAACAAACATACAAACAGCCAAATATGCAGACATTTCCTACTGCTATAAATGATTTAACCAAACGTAGGTATGTCAATGTTAAGCTATGTCCGATTAAGATATGCCAGATCAGATTTCTTTCCTGAGGCCGACCACATCTATACTTGTTGGGTGGGAACTCTCCGCTCTGACAGTTGTATTCGTTGAGCTCTGATAGACACATAGCACCCGCCACAGGCCTTTTCCATTCTCCTTCCCAGATTACGACGACGGATTCTCCATGAAGCACTCGGCTGCCGCCCGTTTCCAGCGCAACCACCGGCTGATCAGCGAGATCCTGAGCGAGAGCGTGGTCCCCGACGTGCGCTCCGTCGTCACTACCGCCCGCATGCAGGTCTTAAAACGGCAGGTCCAGTCTCTTATGGTGCACCAGGTACGCTAAGCTGGGTCTGTCAGTCTTCAGTCAGTCGTCTATCAGTCTTCCTACATAAATGCAGATATTACTCTACTTAGCACTATTAAGTTGGATGTTCCGAGTCATGGTGTTATTGTCATGGTAACCTGGATATCAGATCCTTTCTTATTTGATAATTGAGTAATCATTAAAAACAGGTAACCAGTCAGTTAAATTGGCAGGTCTCTCTCTGTGTGTCTGGTCCACAGAGGAAGCTGGAGGCGGAGCTACTTCAGATTGAAGACCGCCACCAGGACAAGAAAAGGAAATTCATCGATGCCACAGAGTCTTTCACCAGCGAGCTGAAAAGGGTATGGGATCATCATTCAGGAACTTGTACGCAATCCATTGTGTTGCACATAGTAAATATTACAGTGTTGACCTCAGACCACTTCTGCATTGTAGAGATCCGGAGCTGCTAACTTTATCCATGTGTCCTGGCTAACATGCGGCGTCATCACTTGTACTTTGTCGACTGACTCGTTGCAGTTCTGAATCCAGATACTGCACTGTATAGTGAATGCACTGTGTAGTCCTTACCCCAGGTGGCGCCATTTACTTAGTCAATTTACTTCCTCTATGCTTCACAATGGGCAATTCAATGAAATAAAATGATTGAAAGGGGAATATCTAGTAAATTGTACAACTGAATGCGTTCAACTGAAATGTGTCTTCCGCATTTAACCCAACCTCTCTGAATCAGAGAGGTGCGGAGGGCTGCCTTAATCGACATCCATGGCGCCCAGGGAACAGTGGGTTAACTGCCTTGCAATGTAGTATCATTGTAGAGGAAACAGGAACTGTGCCAAATCTGATCAAGGTGTCAACATTAATCACGGTGTACTCACTAATCACAGTCAATGTTACTAATCACAGTTGCACAGGTGTGAGATTGATTGTGAGATTAAGAGCATTAATCCCCAGAATTAATCCCCCGGTGGGGAGACTCAAYATGTTGCCACTGTGCCCAGCTGTGTTGTATGAAAGTGGAGGTGGACATGGAGAAGATATCTGCAGAGGTCGCTGCGGCAGAGGATGCATCCCGCAGGCGTATGTCGGAGCGGGAGAAGGAGGCGTCCACGTCCTCTTGCCTGGAGGAGGAGGAGAAACCAGTTGGCCCGTCAAACGGCAGCAAGAGCCAGCAGGAGTCTTTCAGTGACAGCAGCAACAAGGAGAGAGAGGAGACGGAACCCAGCCCCATGGATACTGGTGGTGAGGTCCAACAGTATTAATCACTAAACCGTATGGTCTTTTAATGTATGGTTCTGGTCAGGTCCCCTGAGTTAGGTATTCTCTATTTTACAATGTTATTTTCATATTTGAAACTACATTGGTCCAAACGTGTTTGCTGTCTCCTAACATTTCCTGCTTTCTTGGTTACAGAGAAGTCAAAGGCCTCGGAGGAGTCGATGGCTCGTCCTCCCAGTGAGGTTGAGGAGGGGGCGCCGTCGGAGGACAAGGAGAGTGTTCCGGAAGGGGTGATGGAGGAGGGCACCAGTGACAGTAACACGGGGTCGGAGACCACCTCTGCCGTGACGGAGGACGCCCCGCCCAGCGAGCCAGCRGCCTCAGAGGGGCCGAGCAGGGCACGCCCTACCGCCCACTGAGGTTTCGACCTATGACCTTTGGGCCGAGAAATGTCCATGATGCATCACTCCATCTCTACAGTCACACTTTGATGATAACACRTTGTACATTAGTATCTATGTGAACAAAAGCTGTGTTTAGATGGGTTTTTATTTCTGCTAGGAAGTTTTATGCAATTGGTTGAATCTTCAGAGCTCTGTTGGCAGGGTCAAAATAGACCTGCTGTCAATTTTTACAGGTACTTTGGATGCGCTTCAAGTCCAAAGCGCTTCAAGTCCACAAAGCAAAGTAATTATCCCAACTAAAGTGAAYGACATCTAAACCGAGTCACAATAAGCCCACGTGAATTCACCGTAATTCCATCACAGACCACAGTGCCAGTCGAAAGCAACCATCCATCACCTGTCAATATATCAAAACATATCTCCTGTCTTATTCTATGGTACTATATCTGGCAGACACCAGATCTTACCAATTGAGGCTGGTTGTAAAAACTGTCGCAAAAAAATAAGTTGTTCAATGTTTAATTACTTGTTCTTTGGAGTGTAATGTTATTGTTGCTTTCAATGTTATTTTTGCATGGTGTCGCAACTTCTCAAATGGAAGAGTTTGCTTAGTAGCGGAAGGGGTGGGGCGACTCTCCTCTGCCCAATATTCTTTCATGTTTACTCTAAGTATCAGTATTAAGTGACAGTATTGTCTCAGGAGTTAATAGAAATAAGTAATTGTTTTCATTATTTATTATTATTCTTGTGTATTTAGAGTCCTGGGCCCAGTCCATCCGTCCACCAACCTGTTGTATGCTACGAGTTAATCCATGCTGTACAGTTCTACCAGTCAGTGTTCCAAAGTCTGCTAGCTCTCAATCAAATCAAAAGCTGTACGCTTAGAACAACCTTTCAGTGTTATGTTATTATGACCGGTAGTACAATGTTCAACCCAGAACAAACTCTTAAATGTTCATATGCAATGTAATAAGCAGGGTTGCAAGGTTTGCGTGAACGTGAGTGGTTTTCCATCTCATCCTAAAGCAACTGGAAGAGCAGAGTGAGTCATCAACATACTGTCTTAAAATCGATTTTGTTTGACATATTTATACCAATAAACTTTTCTACCCTGACATGTAGTTGTTGATGATAGGTTTGTTTTCAATGTCTCACGCGTTGCGTATTGAAAGGTAATAATTTAAGGTGGCGTGTTTGTTCATATTAACAGTTATTCCCACACTCAGGCTGAGGTGACAGGATAATTCCATTTTGGAATGAAAATCAAATCAAATGTATTTGTCACATACATGTGTTTAGCAGATGTTATTGCGGGTGTAGCGAAATGCTTGTGTTTATAGCTCTAACTGCAGTAAAATCTAACAGTAATATCTAGCCATTTCACAACACACAAATCTAAGTAAAGAAATGGAATTATACATCAATATTTCGGCGAGCAATGTCAGAGCGGCATAGACTACGATACAGTAGAATACGATAGAGTACAGTATATACAGTTGAAGTCGGAAGTTTACATACACCTTAGCCAAATACATTTAAATCCGTTTTTCACAATTCCTGAAATGTAATCCTACTAAAAATGCCCTGTCTTAGGTCAGTTAGGATCACCACTTTATTTTAAGAATGTGAAATGTCAGAATAATAGTAGAGAGAATTATTTATTTCAGCTTTTATTTCTTTCATCACATTCCCAGTGGGTCAGAAGTTTACATACACTCATTTAGTATTTGGTAGCGTTGCCTTTAAATTGTTTAAATTAAAAYGAGTTTTAATGACTCCAACCTAAGTGTATGTAAACGTCCGACTTCAACTGTACATATGAGATGAGTAATGCAAATATGTAAACATTATTAAAGTGACAAGTGTTACATTATTAAAGTGGCCAGTGATTCCATATCTATGTATATAGGGCAGCATCCTCTAATGTGCTAGTGATGGCTATTTAACAGTATTTAACCGTCTGATGGCCTTATAGAAGATAGAAGTGTGAGAGGTTATTTTCCTGGCACCAGACTCCCAGGGCCCTGACCTCCTCCCTGTAGGCTGTGTCGTCATTGTTGGTAATTAGGCCTACTACTGTTGTGTCGTCTGCAAACGTGATGATTGTGGCCTCCCGAGTGGCGCAGTGGTCTAAGGCACTGCATCGCAGTGCTAGCTTCTGGGTTCGAGTCCAGGCTCTGTTGCAGCCGGCCGCAACCAGGAGACCTGTGGGGCGGTGCACAATTGGCCCAGCGTCGTCCGGGTTAGGGGAGGGTTTGGCCGGCAGGGATGTCCTTGTCCCATGGTCACCAGGTGTACGGTGTTTCCTCTGACACATTGGTGTGGCTGGCTTCTGGGTTAACATCCTAGATAAAGGTACAGCTACAGTCATCTTCCTGCTAGCACACTTACAAAATGTCTGTCACTTTTGCAGCTAGATTCCATGTGCAGGAACCATACCAGCAGCCCCATATAATTTTAATTGGTAGAAAAGACATTCTCATTCAAATCAACATCCATGATGGGTGGGCCGGTGACCTATTGAGTTTACCCATGAGTGAACCAGTCAAATTGTTGCAGCTCATAATTGTCCGTTATAATAACTATATTTCTATGATCAGCCTTTTGCAATAGTGATGAGATTTGTCACAGCTTTACTGTAGGCGCAGATATGCACAGTCGTCCCTCTGCAGCAGTCACCTGTTGCACAGAATTGTGGTTAGTGTTTCTTTGCTGGGTTCCTTTCCTGAGCGCCTTAAACTCAAAGCCGCAACCGCACAGGCAGAGAGGTGTGCAGCTTGTGCAGAGTTGTTGGAGAGTAGGGGAGAATAAGACTGAACGTGCCCTTTACTGACCAAGATAAACCAAGACAGCAGTGGAACTGCCACCACTGCCTAAACAAAAGTGTTGTGATGGTAAACACAATGACCAACGTTATACCGTATGAGTATTGGTGAAAGGGACTTTTGGAAAAATGACTGAGACTTTTGTCGAAGTTGACAAAGGGGACATGAAGAAACATTAGTATATCTATAATATTTTGGATTAAACACACATGAAGCGTTGACTGTAATGAGTCTATCTCACATTAGAAGTACTCTACGTATCAGCCACTTGCTCTGGGAGGCCTGTTTTGTAGCTGTTGGTTTGGCAAACACCCAGAATTGGTAAGACATTTAAAAATAGTCCCTTCAATGCATGTTGTTCACAGAAAGAGCTTCCATCTTGTCTGTTACTTACTTGTGCAATAAATACTTTTCAGTATTTGTTTTTTAGTTATATTTGTACTTTTATTCTAGCTAAATGTAACTCAAAGTGGGTTATTTGCAATGCTAAAGATTTCATTTTAATACAGACTTTGTAAAACAGCCTTTTCATCCAACATATTAGTACACTCTTAGAAAAAAAGGTGAACCTAAAAGGGTTCTTCGTCTGTTCCCATATGAGAACCCTTTTTGGTTCCATGTTGAACCCGTATGGTCTCAGAGGGTTCTAAATGGAACCCAAAATAGTTCTACCTGGAGCCAAAAGGGGTTCTACCTGGAACCAAAAGGGGTTCTCCTATGGGGACAGTCGAATAACCCTTTTGGAACCCTTTTTCTAAGAGTACATACAGTACATGTATTGTAATGATAAGCAGTATGCCCTGTTTGACCCGGACACTGAGCTTTTCCTCACCTTCATCCCTGCTCCACCTGAAAGTACATGCAGGTGTGGGGATAAACTGCAGACAATAGAAAATAGTAGACAAAAATAAAAAATACAATTCAAATCAATATCTAATGGCCTTTAATCCAACATCAGCTGTAAACTCAGTCGGAGACGGCATGGCCAATTTCATTAACATCTAAGCCTATTGATAAGTAATGGGGTTGTAATGGCGAGATGAGAAACCAAATATATACCAATTTAGGAGCTATATATTGTGTTCTCAATGAACTGATGTAGCCTATTCCTCACTGTAGACTACAAAGAAAAGTAAGCGTCAACAGCACAAGTGTAATGGTGTTATCTTTCTAGTGACTGTGTGTTGAAAATAGAACAGACGATACATTTTCCCTCGACCACAGTGGTCACTGAGATCTCTGTGTGTCTGAGTGTCTGTGCTGAACAACATGTACACCGATTTCCTCTCATAGTGTGCAATAGCTGTATKYAACAGTTCAACAGCAATGTTCAATAGGTAGTAAATCACCAACTACAAGCGGGATGCAGTTCTATCTCTCTGTAATGTCATATAGATTATACTACCTCAAATTGTTCATTCAGTCAATTTCACGCACACTCCTGCACAATGCGTAAAACCAACAACATTTGCATTGACTCTCATTCCTAATCATTGTTTTTTTACAAGACACCGGGAGTGTAACTATGAACCAGGGGCACTTTTTTTAGTATAGTTCAAAGGGGAAACTAGCGCCTCACACAGCCTCATCTAGACTAGCGGGCTGTCTCTCTACTTTCACAACCTGTGTACTGAGAGAACGCACAGTAGTAACTCTCAATCAACATGACCGCTGTCAAAGGTGAGCACATCATTCAATGTTTCATACAATTTCATAACTGTGGAAAAGCGATTTGAACATCTTAAATAGTTGATCATTCATTGGATATTAGCTTCCTGCAATTTTTCAACTAATAACAACTAACACTTTTATCAAAAGGAATATAAATACGTTTTGTTCTAAGATTTATTTGTCCAATAAATAAATAGATAAATATGTTTTGTATAAGTATGGGTTATATTGAATTAAATTACTAAAAACGCACTACTATGGGGCAAGTTTAGCAAAACAGTGTGTCCAGTCAATTGCGGCATGCATGTAGACAATGATATACGAAATTAGTAAATGTGCTTCCGTTAGGTGAACATAGTGTATGTGGTGTAGGGTGCTAAGATGGAAAGGCTGATAACAAGCCATACAGCTGTATAGCCACAGTAGGCTGTAATCATTCAATTGAGCTTCTACTTCTTATTAACACAATATCTGTGAATCGCTGACATTTGCTGCACTTGTTTAATTAATGTTTTTGAACTGTTAATTCACTTTTTAAGTGTTTCAAATCAATTGAGTGTAGAAAGACTGAAACTGGAACCAGGTTTGTAAGACTGAGATGGTTGCAGGTACAGCCCCGGTTTACTCATGATACGTTTCGTAACCGAGTCACTTCTGTTTTGAAGGTTTGAGAATTTCCAGATTCTAGATTTAATTTTGGATTGGAGATGCTTAATGTGAGTCTGGAAGGAGAGTTTACAGTCTAACCAGACACCTAGGTATTTGTAGTTGTCCACATATTCTAGGTCAGAACCGTCCAGAGTAGTGATGCTAGTCGGGCAGGAGGGTGCGGGCAGCAATCGTTTGAAGAGCATGCACTTAGTTTTACTAGCATTTAAAAGCAGTTGGAGGCCACGGAAGGAGTGTTGTATGGCATTGAAACTCGTTTGGAGGTTTGATAGCACAGTGTCCAAAGAAGGGCCATATGTATGCAGAATGGTGTCGTCTGCGTAGAGGTGGATCAGAGAATCACCAGCAGCAAGAGCGACATCATTGATGTATACAGAGAAAAGAGTCGGCCCGAGAATTGAACCCTGTGGCACCCCCATAGAGACTGCCAGAGGTCCGGACAACAGGCCCTCCGATTTGACACACTGAACTCTATCTGAGAAGTGGTTGGTGAACCGGACGAGGCAGTCACTTGAGAAGGCTATTGAGTCTGCCGATAAGAATGCGGTGATTGACAGAGTCGAACGCCTTGGCCAGGTCGATGAAGACGGCTGCACAGTATTGTCTTTTATTGATGGTGGTTATGATATCGTTTAGGACCTTGAGCGTGGCTGAGGTGCACCCATGACCAGCTCGGAAACCAGATTGCATAGTGGAGAAGGTACGATGGGATTCTAAATGGTCGGTGATCTGTTTATTAACTTGGCTTTTGAAGATTTTAGAAAGGCTAAAATAGGTTTATAACAGTTTAGGTCTAGAGTGTCTCCCCCTTTGAAGAGGGGGATGACCGAGGCAGCTTGGGCAAGTTGCTGCAGGGGTTGCTAAGATGTTGGCCAGGGTAGGGGTAGCCAGGTGGAAAGCATGGCCAGCCGTGGAAAAATGCTTATTGAAATTCTCAATTATAGTGGATTTATCGGTGGTGACAGTGTTTCCTATCCTCACTGCAGTGGGCAGCTAGGAGGAGGTGCTCTTATTCTCCATGGACTTCACAGTGTCCCAAAACGTTTTGGAATTAGTGCTACAGGAAGCACATTTCTGTTTGAAAAAGCTAGCCTTAGCTTTCCTGACTGACTGAGTATATTGGTTCCGGACTTCCCTGAAAAGTTGCATATCAATGCTTTTACGGTTACAGAAGTCAACAAATGAGAGCGCCTGGGGAATGGGAGTGATGCTGGGGGCTGCAGGGCCTGGGTTACCTCTACATCACCAGAGGAACAGAGGAGGAGTAGGATAAGAGTATGGCTAAAGGCTAAAAGAACTGGTCGTCTATTGCGTTCGGAACAGAGAGTAAAAGGAGGAGGTTTCTGGGCGCGGAAGAATAGATTCAAGGCATACTATACAGACAAGGGTATGGTAGGATGTGAGTACAGTGGAGGTAAGGCATTGAGTGACGATGAGAGAGGTTTTGTCTCTAGAGGCACCATTTAAGCCAGGTGTGGTCACCGCATATGTGGGGGGTGGAACAAAAGGGCTAGCTCACAAACCAAAAGAGCAATAGACAAGGCAATAGACAAGGCATATTGACATTAGGGAGAGGCATGTGTAGCCGAGTGATCATAGGGTCCAGTGAGTAGCTAGGCAAGCTGGAGGCACGGCGATTCAGACAGCTAGCAGGCCGGGGATAGCAGGCTWGCAGATGGGCCTCAGGGGGACGAGYCAAAGGGGTATTTTTGATCGTGTTTTTTGTTTGTTTSTTTCTTTTTGYCTCTAAAAAAATTATAGTTTTAATGCTTTTCATATTTGGGTATGCTTTGATATCTTTGAACAACCAATCAATTGGTGCATCCCCTTCTGTTACCACCAGATGTCCTTGCTATGTCTTTGTTGCACACTGGACAACAGGGCTCCTCAATTACATTCATCCGTGTGAATATTTTTCCTTGAGTGAATGGTCACGGGTCCAGAACATAGTTATAAATRATTTGCACACTGCAAATTAACTGCAGAAATCCCAAACACTTTGAGCTGACTTCCTGGTGATTTTCCAGTGTTTTATGTCCAAAAACAAACACTTTATGCTCAGAAAACTTGAGAGGCCAAATAAAATCACCTGTAGGATGAATTTGGCCTATTGGCCACTTATTGGGGAATCCTGCGGTACAAGCTAAATACCTAACAGTTGAGACAACTCAAATTCATTATTTACACTTAGAAAAACAATATATGCTAATAACAAGGGACATCAACTCCTATGTATTATCATAAGTGACGTGTGTTGAACTCTTTCCAAAGGTTATTCTTATACAGTGGCTTGCGAAAGTATTTACCACCTTCACATTTTTCCTATTTTGTAACCTTACAACCTGTAATTAAAACGGATTTTTGGGGGGTTTGTATCATTTGATTTAAACAACATGCCTACCACTTTGAAGATGCAAAATATTTTKKGGGGTGAAACGAACAAGAAATAAGACAAAGTAACTGAAAACTTCAGCGTGCAATACTATTCATCCCCCCAAAGCCAATACTTTGTAGAGCCACCTCTCTTGGGGTATGTCTCTATAAGCTTRGCWCATCTAGSCACTGGGATTKTTGCCCATTCTTCAAGGCAAAACTCCTCCAGCTCCTTCGAGTTGGATGGGTTCTGCTGGTGTACAGCAATCTTTAAGTCATACCACAGATTCTCAATTGGATTGAGGTCTGGGCWTTSACGAGGCCATTCCAAGACATTTAAATGTTTCCCCTTAAACCACTCGAGTGTTGCTTTAGCAGTATGCTTAGGGTCATTGTCCTGCTGGAAGGTGAACCTCCGTCCCAGTCTCAAATCTCTGGAAGACTGAAACAGGTTTCCCTCAAGAATTTCCCTGTATTTAGCGCCCATCCATCATTCCTTAAATTCTGACCAGTTTCCTAGTCACTGCCGATAAAAAACATCCCCACAGCATGATGCTGCCACCACCATGCTTCACTGTGGGGATGGTGTTCTCGGGGTGATGAGAGGTGTTGGGTTTGCGCCAGACAGCGTTTGGCCAAAAAGCTACATTTTTGTCTCACCTGACAAGAGTAGCTTCTTCCATATGTTTGGGGAGTCTCCCACATGCCTTTTGGAGAACACCAAACGTGCTTGCTTATGATTTTCTTTAAGCAATGGCTTTTTTCTGGCAACTCTTMCGTAAAGCCCAGCTCTGTGGAGTGTACGGCTTAGTGGTCCTATGGACAGATACTCCAATCTCCGTTGTGGAGCTTTGCAGCTCCTTCAGGGTTATCTTTGGTCTCTTTGTTGCCTCTCTGATTAATGCCCTCCTTACCTGGACCGTGAGTTTTGGTGGGAGGCCCTCTCTTGGCAGGTTTGTTGTGGTGCCATATTCTTTCMGTTTTTTTAATAACAGATTTAATGGTGCKCCATGGGATGTTCAAAGTTTCAGATATTTTTTATAAACCAACCTTGATCTGTACTTCTCCATAACTTTGTCCCTGACCTGTTTGGAGAGCTCCTTKGTCTTCATGGTGCCGCTTGGTGGTGCTCCTTGCTTTGTGGTGTTGCAGACTCTGTGGCCTTTCAGAACAGGTGTATATATACTAAGATCATGTGACAGATCATGTGACACAGATTACACACAGGTGGACTTTATTTAACTAACTATGTGACTTCTGAAGGTAATTGGTTGCACCAGAGGTTATTTAGGGGCTTCAKAGCAAAGGGGTGAATACATTTGCATGCACCACTTTTCCATTTTTAAGAATTTTTTTTAAACAAGTAATTTTTTAAATTTCACTTCACCAATTTGGACTATTCTGTGTATGTCCATTACATGAAATACAAATAAAAATCTATTTAAAGTACAGGTTGTAATGCAACAAAATAGGAAAAACGCCAAGGGGGATGAATACTTTTGCAGGGCACTGTAGTCAACTAACATATCAGTCTATTTATCGATCAACTGATACTCTAGAGCTTTAACCACACCTTATYTGTTTTTCAGATATACGAATCTTAGTACCAGCTCTGCTGATCTGGACCYACTTTGAGGTAAGAACAATGGATGAACAGTCTTCAGTATACCATATCATACAATATCATTTGTATTTAGTATTAATAGTCTTTTGATATAATTTTTTTTAGACGATCAATTAACTGATATGTTTATAACTCACTTAATAACACATAATCTACCCACAGAAACGCACAAACACTACACTGGTACTAACCACAGTCTTTCATTCAAGAACATACTGTATAGAACAACTTCCTCTCAGGAAGTGGTATACTTATCTGAAAGCATGGCAGTTTATCAAGGGGCCAGATGCAGGGTACATTGTGTCTGCTTTATTTTGGACCCAGTTACCTGAACCTGAACACTAATCTATTTGAATKACATTTTATTAGAATTCAAGGCATACGATTACACCAGTCAATCATCAATTATCCTGATTTACAGTATGTCCCATTGTCTATTTTTCAGACTTGCTTCTCTCAGAATGAAAAAATGACTACAGAGTCCATCACTGATTACACTGATTACCCCATGGACAAGACTGACTTGGATTATGACTMTTGGACCCAGCAATGCCAGAAGGAATCCAACCGCCACTTCCGCTCCTGGTTCATGCCCACCTTCTACTCCCTCATCTGCTTCCTCGGTCTGGTCGGTAACATCCTGGTGATCGGTACCTACGTCTACTTCAACCGGCTGAAGACYGGGACCGATGTGTTCCTGCTCAGCCTGTCCATCGCTGACCTGCTGTTCGCCGTGTCGCTGCCCCTCTGGGCGACCAACTCCATGACAGAATGGGTGCTGGGCCTGTTCATCTGCAAGGCCATGCACACCATCTATAAGGTCAGCTTCTACAGCGGCATGTTCCTCCTCACCTCAATCAGCGTGGACAGGTACGTTACTGCAAATGAGAAAGCGTTCTCAAAGACTAACCTGGTTAAATAAAAKCCTGATCGAAACGTGTTGCAGTGTGCGTCCTGCTGTGACCTAATAGGCTGATCTGCTCCTATCTCTGCTGTGACATAATAGGCTGATCTGCTCCTATCTCTGCTGTGACCTAATAGGCTGATCTGCTCTTATCTCTGCTGTGACCTAATAGGCTTATCTGCTCTTATCTCTGCTGTGACCGAATAGGCTGATCTGCTTCTATCTCTGTAAATATTTGTATATGGTTCACTAAAGTATTATATGAGCCTGCTATATAAAGCCTACTTTTTGTCATTTTTCCGACAGGTACTTCGCCATCTCCAAGGCCGTCTCTGCCCACCGCCACCGCTCCATGGCAGTGTTCATTAGCAAGGTGACCTCTGTGGTCATCTGGGTGATGGCGCTGGTCTTCTCTGTGCCCGAGATGTCCTACACAAACATCAGCAACAAGACCTGCACCCCCTACACCGCCGGCTCAGACCAGGTGCGCGTGGCCATCCAGGTGAGCCAGATGGTCCTGGGGTTTGTTCTGCCGCTCCTAATCATGGCCTTCTGTTACGGCGCCATTGTGAAGACCCTGTGCCAGGCCCGGAGCTTTGAGAAGAACAAGGCCATCAAGGTGATCTTCACTTTGGTGGCGGTTTTCCTGCTCTGCCAGGTGCCCTATAATCTGGTACTGCTGCTGACCACTCTCGACGCGGCTAAGGGGGGCAGCAAGGACTGCATCTACGACAACAGCCTCCTCTACGCCTCTGACATCACCCAGTGCCTGGCTTTCCTGAGGTGCTGCCTCAACCCCTTTGTGTATGCGTTCATCGGAGTGAAGTTCCGCCGCGACCTCCTGAAGMTGCTGAAGGATCTGGGCTGTATGAGGCAGGAGAGATTTTTCCAGTACACCTGCGGCAAGAGGAGCTCAGCGGCCGCCATGGAAACCGAGACCACAACCACTTTCTCSCCCTAAAGCTGCCAATGCTGCCTAATCTGTCAGCCTTTTCAACATGGATAAGACCTTGTACACAGCCTATGTTTATTTCTGATTATATTTAAATTGTTTTCATGTAAGTGTTCTATAGGTCACTRAAAAGGTCTAAAGGACATATATGTTTAATGTATCAGGCAGTTTACTTGTCGCCACCAGGTATTGATTTAGATCAAGTMTGTACCATTCCATTTTTTCCTGTTATAGAGCTGCCAGYGGAGGACTAGCACTGTAAATACTCAATATCTTTGTATTATTTCTGTGTTGTTTTGAGTCTTATTTCCAAAGTCTTGTAAATAAATAATAATTAAAAAAAGGTGTACTCTGGTCTCATTTGACCACTTGTTCAACAACTCACATGAAAAAATACTAAAGTATACTATGGTATAAATACTGTAGTGATTTTGTGGTATTCACTGCAGTGTTTTGCATACTTTACTGTAGTATTTACAGTTAACTATAGTATAAATACTGAAGTATAAAAAAAAAAAAATACTATAGTAATTAATTCAGTGTTTTTGCGTATTGTACTATACTATAGTATTTACTGTAGTGTTTTTGCAGACTGTAGTATACTGTAGTATTTACTGTAGTGTTTTTGCAGACTGTAGTATACTGTAGTATTTACGAAGACTAGTATACTGTAGTATTACTGTTTTTGCAGACATGGTGTTTTTGTTTTACTATCTTTGTGTCACGCCCTGGCCATAGAGAGGCTTTTATTCTCTATTTTGGTTAGGCCAGGGTGTGACTAGGGTGGGCATTCTAGTTTCTTTATTTATATGTTTTCTATTTCTTTGTGTTTGGCCGGGTGTGGTTCTCAATCAGAGGCAGCTGTCTTCATCAGACGAGCGTTACACTTTGAAATAGAAGTGGAGGCTTTCTCCTTCAAGAAACCTACTGGAGAAATACTAAAACAGCACATTTTTCATAACCTGTATGTAGGTAGGACTGGGGTCTGAACAGCTAGTTCAGTGCTTCTGCTCTTTTCAGTAACCTGCAGGGAAATTAATATATGGTCTATACTTGGCATGTATGTTTCTCACTTATGGGTGGCACAAATTGCGATACAGGGGAGGGAAATGGGCAGGGTATTTGCAAATTAAACACTGCAGTGTTTAATATAGTAAAGAAAAKTTGTGTTTTTGTGGACTGTAGTGTTTTTAMTGACATTGCTGTAGTATTTACTACAGTGCTTCTTTTGCGGTAATTACTGTAGTATTTACTATATACTAAAATATTCTATATTAAGTACTACACATGATCGAGGGATTCTACAGTGTGGTATAGTATTCTACAGCAGGGGTAGACAACCCTGGTCCTGGAGTGCCACAGGCACTTCATGTTTTTGGTTTAACTGACCTGGAAGACCAGGTGTGTTGGATTTAGGCAGTCACTGAACTGATTAACAGTATACTACAGTTTACTATAGAATTATATAGTAAGTACTGTAGTATTCTATAGTAAACTGTAGTATTTTTTTCATGTGGGAACCCTACTTCTAGGCTATTTGACATGTTAGTTATCAACCAATTTACAGTACCTTGCTTCAATATGGGTCTTTGAAGCCCATAACACTTTATTTGCATAGTCTGTGGAGCATCTACAGATGGACTATCGACAGACTATCAGTAACATTTCAGCTAACTATCTACTAACCTTAACCCTTACCGTAACCCATATTTTAAACCTACCCTTAACCGTAACAAATCAACAGATGGTCATGCTATCAACAAACTATCTATAGAGCATCTACAGATGGACTATCCAAAATAAAGTGTGACCTTGAAGTCTTCCACAGGACAAAAAGAACATCACATGGCATGGTTAATAAATGGTTTGCATTCAAACTAGGGCGTTACAGAGGAGGTTAGCACAAGTCAGACATTTCCGGACATCGTCTCATTCACTTACTCGTTTCAAAACAAACCTTGGGAGTTCAGTTCCCCAGAAAAGCAAATGACTCGGTTCCCCAGAAATGTAAATGACAATAGGCTATTGTTTGTAAGAAAGGGGTTATCCCTTTACATCCTTTCTGAAAGTTACCTAATACTCCTTTCTAACAACTGTAATAGTGATAAGATAAGCTTTTATTGATTCCACAGCATTTTGTTTTACAGATGCTAAAAGACATGGAGAGCAATTGTAAGACATGGATCATTCAAAATAAAGTTTTATAGAACATTTATTGGCTTTCAACATAAAATGTATAGCTTATGGAAGTTGGCCAATTTACTGTATCTCTGAGTGCAAAATTTGCACAAAAAAATACAGCAAAAGACATGGGTTACACTCGTGCCCTCTTCACGAATGTGTTCTCTAGAACACTACCCATCCTTTAAATGTCACTCATTCTAGTTAGATCTGTAAAATCCACTTAGAAAATTCAAAATCTCCATGAATTATATTCCTCATAATAATGAATAATTCCTGTTTCTGCCTCAAATTAATATCCTACAACTGATGACATCATCAGACCTAACCCAGAATATTAGAGCTGCAAGCAAGGGCGTGTGAAACAGTKGGCTGACTGGATGACAGTAGGAGGAGTYGGGAGCTATCAATAAAAGCATTCTACTCTTGGATTAATTTACTTTGAAACCTCAGGGATATAGACAACCCCTTTCCTTAGACATTGAGGACAAGAGAACAGCAAAAACAGGTAAGATACCTCAACTATATTTCAGTATACAGAATCTCATACGTGACGGAGATTAAGAATGCATTTAATTAGAATATGTATACTGTGTTTACTTATACTTCTGTTGTTACACTTTGGAGAAAAAAATKGATTTATGCAAACAAGTATCATAAAACATTAGTACTGTATTCATCAAGGATAGATAATTGTGTCTTTCCAAATGTTAGGGTAGTGATTTTTCAGTAATAGACATATCTATTATTCTTATAAGTATATTGTGGTGAAGGTGGGTCAGGACCTCATGCACACGCTACCTGCACATAGAGATTGGACRTCCTTCGCAGGGACGCAATCTAATGCTACAACCTCATGCTACTGCAACTACAGTACGTGTTGCCCCCAAGGCTGATAGAACGATGTTGAAGTGTGTCACATAACAGTGAGCCTCAGGCATCAACTTTCCTCACTCTGTCTGGAATATGGAAATAGTAGGCTACTGTACACTACAGCAACACTAAAGGGGTCTTTATAGGGCCTCCCGAGCGCACAATTGGCCCAGCATCGTCTGGGTTAGGGAAGGGTTTGGCTGGGGTAGCCCTTCATTGTAAATAAGAATTTGTTCTTAACTGATTTGCCTAGTTTAATAAAGGATAAATAAAAATAAAATAGGAAGCAGTTCTTAGATGTAACGTCTGCACATCTTTTAATTGCTGTAAATACCAGTGGTAAATCAGGATAGAAAACGTATGGTCTCTGATTGCTGTATCAGCAATGGAAGTGTTGGGGGGTCAACAAGGGTTGTGTTGTCATGGCGACTCCCTCTGGCCCTGTGACTCACTGGGTGCCTTGCCCTGTCTGAGACGAGGGGGAGGAGGGGGTAGATTCTATCTCCCTCTTATACACTCCACACCCTTCCTCTGACTGCTTCCTTTATCCCCTCAACTATCACTGTAAGCAAACCTTACACTTTCTCAAGCGATTGCGTCATACTTCTAGGTCAAATATGTAACTTTCAAAATTACTATGGCCCTTACCTATACTCTTGCATATGTGATGCTGTAAAGTTAACCACAGTATTGGTAAGCAACTGGTAGGCAGAAAACCTGAAGAGAAGGATATGAGTATTTGTTAATCGCCAGTAGCTGTTAAGCCAACAGTAAACAGGTCTCATATAATTAAGTATTACTCATATTTAGATGCAGCTCCTTTCACTGGGTTCACAAAGAGTTGACCTTTGTTGACAATACTATCAACAATACAATGAAAGTTTGTGGAAGGTTCGTATAGTTCACGGGACAGCTGCAGGTCTATTGAGACTGGGAAMGGCTGGGTGGAGTTCACACAATGTGGAAGAGTGATATTTGAACTTAATTCACTCAAGATAACATTGTGTCACGATAACAATGTGTGTGAATCCAATGAAAAAGCAATATGATGTGAATCATAAAACAAACGCGTAAATCATCTACAATATCTGAACTTGTAGTACTGAGCCTTCTACTTGGGTTCTGTTGAATTGCAATGTCCTCTAACTGACAGCTTTTACCTAGTAGGCAACTCTGGTTGAAATTACGTTCCTTACAACAAGACAGTTTTAATAAATGTTCCCTGGTGGGTTACTAAACATTTGATCTGTAATGGAGATTTGTATACATACATGTACATTTTAGCAAAGTGTAAATATAACTTGTACAGTAGCAAGGGTCAAGTGTAGGGTAGGCACAGCTGTCCTATTTAGGTCAGTTTGGACACAGTGTAATATCCGCCATTCATCCCATTGACACACCAATGTTAGTGATCTCGCCTATGCTAATCAAATCAAAGTTTAATATGGGACGTGGGAACGAAACCAAATAACAACTCAAAAAGCACTGTAACAGTAATCCAAATTCAATCTATATGTACAGTACCAGTCAAAAGTTTGGAAGCACCTACTCATTCCAGGGGTTTGCTTTATTTTTACTATTTTCTACATTGTAGAACAGTAGTGAAGACATCCAAACTATGAAATAACACATATGAAACCAAAAAAAGTGTTAAACAAATCAAAATATATTTTTATTTGCGATTCTTCAAAGTAGCCACCGTTTGCCTTGATGACAGCTTTGCACACTCTTGGCATTCTATTAACCAGCTTCATGAGGTAGTCACCTGGAATGCATTTCAATTAACAGGTGTGCCTTGTTAAAAGTTAATTAGTGGAATTTCTTTCCACAAAAAAAAAAAGCATTCCAGCTGAATCTGGTTGAGAGAATGCCAAGTGTGCAAAGCTGTCATCAAGGAAAAGGGTGGCTACTTTGAAGAAACTAAAATATAAAATAAATGTTACACTTTATTGGTTACTACATGATTCTATGTGTTATTTCATAGTTTTGATGTCTTCACTATTACCCTACAATGTACAAAAATAGTAAAAAATAAAGAAAAACCCTTGAATGAGTAGGTGTGTCCAAACTTTTGACTGGTACTGTATATGCACCGGATGAATTTACACAATATGTACTAAGAATGATATTTAGAGCAATAGATATATTAGAGTGAGTTAATCCTACTGGTGTGTCTGTTTCAGAGAATTACGTGATGCCTATAGTTGGAGTCATGTCCCACATAATACCCAATCACATTCTGAGGGTGGGTCAGAGTACCTGCCTGGGCTCCGCTCATGAGGCGGCTCTGGGGTGCAGTCCGAGCGCCATGATGGACCCCAACGGGAGTTGCAGTGAACAGGATGACCTGGACATCTCCCTAGATAACCTGAACCAGCTCATTCTGGAACTGGACCCCACGTTTGAGCCCATGCACTTCAACAARAGGTCCCAGTCCAGCAGCCTTCACACAGGTAGGACAATGAGTGAGAGGGCATATAGAGCCCAATARTTATTCATATGCTGTAATATAGGCTAGGCCTATTTACTTTCTTTCAGTACAAGCTCACATGCTTTATTTAAACTGTAGTTTATCTACATATATATTTTTGTTATTGATATTTCTACGTAGACCTGTCAGGAGGCCTGCGCCTACTGAATTACTTTCGGTCATTCAACTCAACAGTTTTGAACATAGAAAAATGTCAAACTTAGTCAATGAAGGAGTTTAGACCTAGGGTACTTTTCCATCGTAAAACATGGCTAGAAACATCTGCAGTTACRTTGGCTGGAGACCAAGCCTGAGAACCTTGAATAACAACTCCCATTGTGCCCCATTCATGTACCCATGGCCCGGGGCTATGTAAAAATCCACCCATAATTTCACATCAGTTTAATGTTACAAAATAGAGTACATTTGTCTGGGGTTACTGCCCAGACAAAAAAACATACCACACCCAGAACATCTGAGGCAGACACACAGTGGTGCTTTAAATACAGTCAACCTTTAACAGTCACTGTCTGACATGGTCTGAACTGAAAAACAGAAGTGAGCACAATTWCATATATAGAAKTATTCATTCTTAGACAACCAAAGAACAAATGGCGTGGGATGTACTGAATGAGGTCACAGTAATTGTGATGGATATATTTACTGTTACTACCTACTCATCAATGGATATCCCCCTTAGTACTTGTCACCGTTCCACGTTAACTCTCGTCACTACATAACAGTGACCCGCCCGTCTCACTCACCCTGACCACAGGACACCTCACCTCAGTGGCATGGGGCAACAGACTCATCTATTTCAATAGGTTCCCGCCGTTACTGACAGGCGGGTAGATCATACAGTCAGACAGAATTTTTGGGGGACAAGTTGAAACTTATCTAGGAAATTCTCCATGGCAAAGTACTGCATTCTCACCCTCACAGCAGGAACACAGTGTTTGCTTGGTGTATTTGAATAGGGAGGGTTGGGACTCACTTGAACAAGTAAAAGCCTGCATGACGTGGAGGAATTTCAACCTTCTGTCTTTAGCCTCCCAGGAAAACACTTGTGTGGTATACACTGAGTATACAAAACATTACGAACACCTGCTCTTTCCATGACATAGACTGACCAGGTGAATCCAGATGAAAGCTATGATCCCTTATCGATGGCACTGGTTAAGAATGGTCCACCACCCAAAGGACATCCAGCCAACTTGACACAACTGTGGGAAGCATTGGAGTCAACATGGGCCAGCATCCATGTGGAATGCTTTCAATGCCTTGTAGTCCATGCCCTGACGAATTAAAGCTGTTCTGTGGGCAAAAGGGGGGTGTAACTCAATATTAGGAAGGTGTTCTAAATGTTGGTATACTCAGTGTAGTATTGACATAATAAAGCCACGCCCATCTAATACAGACACACAGCCATAGAAGGGAAAGGAATGGGATGTATGAGTGAGTACACGTATGAGATTAAACGAGTCTCCACAATCTGCTCTGACTGTAGAGTATGTGGGTCTTGAAAAGGCGATACATTTTATCTGTAACGGCACGCAATGGATATGATTTTTGATCATAAGAAGACTATTTCAACACTTCTCATTCATATTATGGGGAAGGAAACGTTTAAGACCTCCAATTTTAAATATGTGTGATCACTTCTCGTAAGTGACTGTATAGGAGAACAAATACCACGAATTGTGTGACGTATTGCTTGCCGAAAAGGGAACTTCAGTTCATTCACTGGTTAAGCCACTGAACATTCCTTTCTCACGCTTCTCTTGGATGTTCTTTCTCTCCTCTCAGATAACACAACATTAACGATATAAGAAATTGCATAGACCTATTAGGTTTTCCAATCCCTTTATCTATTCGATATTTAGCACCATTTGCTCCAACTTCCTCTGGSGTACTCCCTCTCTCCTCTCCAGATGACTTCTCTCCAGATGAAGACGTCTCCAACTGTGTGCTGGTCCCCAGAAGCTGTTCTCCAAGGAACATCTCCACCTCCTTCTCCTCCGTCTCCCCCTCCTGCAGCATTCCCATCCCACTGTCCTCTGCTYCTGGCTCCAGGTGCAGCCCCCAAAGCTCCCTGGTGTTCTCTGATGCCTCCTCTCGCCCCCCACTGCCGTGTGGAAGTGTTGTTCGCCGGCGGCTGCCCTCAATGCAGGGAGGCGATGTGGGCATGTGTTCATCCCCGGTTACCCTGCGCATGTCACACTCTCACAGGAACAGTGCCGTCTCGATGCTCTCCACGTCGCCCGGCTCAGAAACCAGTTACATGATGGGCAGGTCAGACCCCTTCACACTCTGTTAATACATGCTTTTGGAAATTACTTTAATATCTTAGTTTTATGCAAAGATAATGGCAAGTTAGACCAGCCTTGACTCCATAGAGCAACACTAACTGGTGTTGTCACAGCTTGACACTTGAAAGTTCTACCAATCCCCTGTCTGGACTCCACAGTGCCGTAAACATCTTCTCTTCAACTCATCTCTCTTCCACAGCTATCAGTCATTGCTCAGTGACAGTGAAGGCGACAGCCCCGAGTCTGTCCTCCTCTACCGCACATCCAGCTCCTTCAGCGACGTGTCCAGGTCCTCGACCAGGCCGTTCACCAACAAGCCTTTGCCGACCGGCCCATCACCACTCGGCCACTTCCAGGGGATCCACAGCAGCCCTCACAGCAGCCCTGCCTCCCTGGCCGGTTCACTGACAGACATCCCTGTGGTGTTGGTCAACGGAGCTCCAGAGCGGGAGCTCAGCCCCCAGTCACCTCCAGAGGCAATGGTCCCAGGCGTACAGATCAAGCAGAGACACAGCTCCAGGCCATCGTCGCCATCTCCCTCTCACTGTGAGTCCTGATGATGATGATCCTCGTCAATCTGTTTAAAATCTAAAATCTCTGTCCAGTGCCCTCTGCTGGGAAAAGGTTTGTGCGTATTCAATAATAAAATAATGTGCATTTMATTTTCATGGTCCCTTAGCTTTCCAAGGCCATTTCCAAGGCAACCAGCACTCCATGAAGTTTGTCATGGACACTTCTCAGTTCTGGTTCCGCCCACACATCAACAGAGTTCAGGGTAAGCATTTTGAGAAGAAATGGGGAGCCAATATATTTGGCCACAACTGTATGTACATTGTTGCATTTTATGTCCTATATTAAGTTAAAGACGCAAAGCGAATGTATGTTTAAACAGAAAACCAAAACTTATCTTAGACTAAAATGAATGATTTTATTAATACTCGGTCTACAACAATGACAAACAATGGTGACTCTGTGGGGATACCTCTGCACTGTCTGAGCTGTATCTGTGGTACCTGTGTGATTGTAGCTGAGGCCATAGTGATAGATAAGGAGCCGGGGACCTTCGTGGTGAGAGACAGCACRTCCTTCAGAGGCTCCTTYGGGCTGGCTATGAAGGTGGACCAGGTGCCCATCAATATATCCCCTACTGGCCAACCAGGTAAACAATCCTGAAGTCCTTCTCACCATTCAACACTGCTACTCAGAATAACCACACACACACACACACACAGTCCTATAAACAGAGTATACACAACTAAAGCACACGATCAAAACCAGTGTGTCTTGAAAAGACCTGGTAGGACTTACCTAACTCTCTCTGCTGCTGACTTGAGTGGGCATGTCTGTCTGTCTGTGTTTATCYGCTCATTACTCATAATGTCTACCTCTGTGGCAGTGCAAACACTCCATAGCATTTAATTACCAGAATGTTATTATAGTGTTTAAATCCTGGCTTCTTATATCAACAGTAACTATTATCAATATTATACTATTATCACAACACCACATCATCAACAATACCACAGTCACAGTAGAATCAAAGGCATCTGTCCGTATGTTGTCTAACTGTCATATCTCATATCAGATTCATTCACAGTAAATACTACACTGCCTATCTGCCTTGTCTCTTTTACTGACTCTTGGCTTCTTCATTGTAGCGGAGGGCAGCTCAGAGCTCGTGAGGCACTTTCTCATTGAATCGTCGGCCAAGGGCGTCCGTATCAAGGGCTCCTCACAGGAACCATACTTCGGTAAGAAGTCAACTTTGTTCATTCATAGTGTGACAATCTATCAATCCCATACTTCTTTGTTTACCATGAATGAACAATCTGTCAATCTTGACAAAAGGCCCACACCCTGGTTTAGGAGAAGCATGAATCACAAGACTTGAGTCAGCCATGTCTGGTCGGTGTCCTGAAAACTGTGAGGCAGGGGGATGGAGCTGATTGCTTTTCAGGGTTTGGAGAGATGTGGGCTTCTATCCTATGTCCTGTAAGAAAGAAAGTAGATTAGATTTATATTGGCTGTACCGCAAATCAAACAATCACACTATAGAAAAACAACAGTTGAGTCTGATTGTGATAATCTATGTAGATCTCAAACACATTTGTGATGTTGAGGTTGCTTTGCTGTTGCCTTGGATCATCAAGGCTACTCTGATGCATGGATGTAATGCCATGACTCAGAAAGATCACCCACGCCCTCTTGTGGACATTCCTTGAAACAACATTAATACTTTATCATTTGATATGTATATTCAACCACTTTTAGTCAAAACAACAGGACTGTGTTTTGTATCCCCTTGCAGGTAGTCTGTCTGCCCTGGTCTTCCAACACACCATCACTGCATATGCCCTACCCTGCAAACTTCTGCTCCAGTCACATGGTATGCTATAATAATTTAACAAATAGCCTAAATCTATTAGGCAACAAGCCACATGATGTTTACATAAATTGTATGATGATGTGAATAATCGCATATTCCACATATAAGACAACCTTTTTATTAATAAAACCAGGCAATTAAATGGTATCTGTTTGGTCTACAGATCTGAACAAAGGACAGGAGGGAACAACTGACAGGTCAGCACCAGAAGACAAGACCAAGACTGGTGAGAATTGTGCCCCCAGTATTCATCATTAGGTTATCTAGTTGTGGTATCAATTTGCCAATCAGCTAGCTAGTTTTATATTATTCTGTCTCTAAAGAATAACATGCAACATCATTTCATGAACAAGTTTGGTAGGCCTTAATGGTGACTGCCTAAAGAAATAGTCCAAGCTAGCTAGCTATAGTAGCCAGCGTTTCATTGTAATATTAGCTAATTATCTGTTAATGGCTTACCTGAGTAAACTGGCCCTTACAATAAATACTGCCGTTTTGAAACTGCAGTAAAAGAACAGTAAATGCAGTTGACTGTGGTATTTTGKAAGAAAGAATTGCAGCATACTGCAGTTATACTGCAATCTTTTCCCATATAGGGTAAACATTTCTGCATTGTTTATCTTGAACTTGTTACAGTTCAACTGTTATTTTCCCCGTAATATACTTAAGGAACATATTKAAATGTTTACAAAGTTAGCGAACGGCATCTTCAGGTAAGCCGTGCAGAGATTCCCTAAATACACGCCACTTTGATACAGCTCCGACTTTGGTGTAGTAGGTTAGGGTTAGCGAAAATGCTTTCTAACCTGCTAAAAAAGTCACTTGAATCGAAGTGGCATGTTTTTTAGGGATTCCCAAGCGGTGCATGCCAAGAAAGCTCACAGGTGAGGTGACCACCTGACCTCTCGCGACTCCCGCTAATTATCTGGATCATGGCRGTATTCTTGATACAGCCAGAAATGTGTATATCATCAAATCAAATTTATTTATAAATCCCTTCTTACATCAGCTGATATCTCAAAGTGCTGTACAGAAACYCAGCCTAAAACCCCAAACAGCAAGCAATGTAGGTGTAGAAGCACGATATTGACGAAATACCTATGTCTACTGCTCAACAATGAATTCGTTGTCCACAGAGCGGAATGGCGTGCTGTCAAGTTCCCACCTAATCCTCTATTTGGATTGGTGGATACACTTAGTTATTTAAAAATTATTTTGAATATTCGATGAGGGGTATTGACGTCAACCGCCTGTGTTCAATGGAGAGTGAGATTCTATGCTCGCCTCAATATGCATAGACCGTCTCGAATTTCAACAGGGACAACTCTATAAAGTTTTCTCAAAGTTGCCAGGATGTCACGKGAATCACACTTATATCAGTACACTCGTAACAACCTAAACGTTATGAAACTTATATTTGATCAAATAAGCCTCACGTATCAAAATAGCAATTAATGTTTATCTTGACTAAATTCAACACTCTCATTGCCTCTCATACAAAACTCCTCACCTGCTTATTAATTAAGAATCTGCTTAACGTGGAGTGCAACACAAGCTTCAACAATGTCACAACTTCTTGCATTAAATAATTGACGCTACATTATAAACAGTCACAGTAGGCTACATTGCACACAGCATTTGGACTCCTATAATATTTAGGAAATGACTGGTAAGTGTAGAAATCTGCAGTGCAATGTAGTGGTTGTCCTCCTGTCCTACATGCCGCAGTAGACAGCTGTGATAAAAAGCATCACACTGGTTTCTCTTCTCTCAAATGAATTAATGATCTTCCTTGTCTTCTCCCTAGCTTGCAATTTCCTCTACCTGAGTGCTATCCCCACTGAGATGTTGACAGGGCCGTGTGCTGTACAAAAGGCTGTGTCCTCCACCTTCACGATGGCCCAGGGCACCATCACACCCACCATAGTCAACCTGAAGGTGTCACCCAAAGGTGTCACTTTGACAGACATCCAGAGAAAGTAAGAAAAATATGGAATTTTTCKGAATTACATTTTCTTTTGAGCATTTAACGATGATCAAATTATGGTAATGACTTGTAAGACCTTTCTTGATTAAATGAAATCTGATGAATGTGTGTGTTCCCATTAGACTCTTCTTCAGACGTCATTACCCTGCACACCTGCTCAGCTACAGTGGTGAAGATCCAGACAAGAGACTGTGAGTTGATTCTTTCAAAAGCTTGTTTTKAAGGGCCCTGAGTTTTTCCTGGTAAGGTCATGTTGTCAGGAAAAACTCTGGGCCTACAAATCAGAAATAAAGTCMACTCTGATTGGAYTGTTTCCCTGTCCATTTTAAACATYGTTTTAATCTCTAAATTCTACCACTTATCTTCGCAGGTGGCACAAGAGTTCCAAACCAGCAAGGTAATGTTCTTCATTATTAGATAGCTTCAGCATGCATATGCGCATTTTATAATAGGTATGATTTTGTGAAGGAAAGCTAACAACGATGTAGGCAAATATCCAACTTTKATTATTTTTCYCCCCTCCAGGATATTTGGTATAGTGGCAAAGGGCACTGAAGCGGGTATGGAGAATGTGTGCCACGTCTTCGCAGAATACGACCCTCTTCAGCCCTGTAATCCGACCATTGAGTTGACACAGGGCATCATTTTCAAACCATAACCTCACTCTGTCCAGTTTGGGAAGGTGAGATAAGACAATATCACCAGACTGAATGCCGGAAACCCTTTAAGTCACTTCCGTCAACGAGGGCGCCCAGAGCCAGACCTGATACAGATACTCTGATGTGTCATAAAGACACGTAACAGGGATTCCTGTAGCATGTTGCAGATCTGATGACCCACTGAGGCCAAAAAGCTTTATTTCCACCAAAGCTAAGACTGTGGTGTCCGTTCATAAAAATGTGGTACCCCAATTAATTTCATACAAGGTAGGAAGATACTGTAGATTTCAAAATCGATAGGTCATAGATGTTGCAAGCTATAACATTTTATAGTTTGGATGGAAAGGGTTCCACAAAGTACACTGCTGATGAACTRTAGATCAGTACCTTATTTAATAGTCACCCCCTGGTTATGTGGAGGGCACAGTAACTGGAGCTATCTTAATTTCTACAGGAAATTGTGAWATAAATCTGTAGTAGTTATCATAACGAGGTTGAAAAGCACTAGAGGTTCATTAGATAAGTAGAGATATCCTCTCAGGGACAAATTCTAACTTGAGATCCATGTCACTTGCATTTTGGCCCAACTCTCCCATTTACACTAATGCATGAGAAAATGCGAGTTATGGGCATGCAAGTTAGAATTCGGCCCTAATATGGGTAATTTGATTATGTATAGCCTATTGCTATGCTTCAYGACAAGAATTATATTTTTTCCTGCACTAACTTTATCATATCTATTTTCTCAGATGTTGTATATTCTTGTGTATTAAATACAAAACGTATCTATTTCATATTTTGTCATATTTATTTGATATTTAGGATAGTAATAAACTTAAAGTGACAAGAGTGTTTGTGTCTTGGCCTKTAATGGATCTTTAATATCCCTGCAGGCTGCACCTATATCCAAAACACATACCTGCCAAATACATGAAATATTCTGGAAATACATAAAATAATCTGACTCTGTGGAAATACATTATCTGAAAAATTCGCAGCATTTGTACAAAACCCATGACTAGAGAAATATACTATTCTATATTGATAAAAAAAACTACTAAAGACAGCGTTTTTGGTGTTTTATTTAAATGAATACATTGTTAGATAAAAGCATAATTCTTCATTCTAATGTTAAAGAGCCCCAAAAACGAAAAGAAGATTTAGTCCCAAGTACTCCACGAAGCAGAGCAAATCAAGCGCATGAAGAACTGCAAAGAAGATAATTGTTTTTAACATTTGTACACAGGAGGGACCCAACTGCAATGCACAATGGTATTATTTTCACATCATATATTTGGTGCCAACTCAAAAACATAGCAAAAAAATTAAATAAAGATATTGTCTTATAGAGTGTAATCAGTCATATAGATATTATGTATACGACACAACAACACCAAAATAAAGCATTCAGGATACTGTAAAGCAACTATTTACAAATACCGCCCCCTGCTGGCTAAATCAGGGTATATCTCTGCGATACAAGTGGCAGGGTTAGATTAGAACAGGGCTCTCCAATTTTTGGAGACCTRCCGTCCTGTAGGTTTTCGCGCCTATCCTATTCTAGCGCACCTGATTCTAATAATTATCTGGTTGATAAACTGAATCAGGTTAGTTACAACTGGGGTTGAAATGAAAACCTACAKGAGGGTTGCTCTCCAGGAAGAAGCMTCACTGCAATTTCGGGTCACAGTGAGCAGTATGGGGGAAATAAATAGCTATTTTTTTTTACTGTACATGTCTATCTTCGTTGCTTTGTTTTGACTGTGGCCATATTGTCCATATATAGATAATATATAGACTACAGTTAATTTACATCATTATAAGGAAAAAGCAGGTTTCAGCCATAGGCAAACTCTCAGTGCTGGGTTGATCCATGACAGCATAGCAAAACCATTAGCATTTTACACACAGCGAATTGAGAAGAAAATAACCASCCTTAAATAGTCCACAGTAGAATGCCACATACAACTCTGATGGCTCAGCCTTTTTCCATGTTTATATTTTTCACCACCTGTATAAATTGTTAGTTGTTACTGAGGGATGGTTGGATTATACATTTGTTAAATGTGGTGACAACAGTGAGTATTATACACTGGTATGATGTATTATTGACCACAGGGGAAATCTCTTTAACATGGCATGTTGTCACATTTACCTTGATGGCAAAATCATAAGTAGGCAATATGACTTTCTACTTTTATACATGATTGAGAAATGCTGATATATCAAATTAATGGCATTCACTTTTCTGAATCACACATTAACCTCTCATGTATGTGGTTTTGTATGGATGTCACCAGGATGGTTTGGTCATGGGGGTTGCAAAATGGCTGCTGGTAATGCTGATGTCACAATGATGATTGTGGGTGATAGTGGAGTTGCAGGAGCTTTGATGACATGACAATACCACTCTGGTCAATGGCTAGGTTMAAAATATACAGGTTAATACAAGAGGATTCTAATTAAGCAATAAGGCCCGAGGAGRTGTGGTGTATGGCCAATATACCGCAGCTGAGGGCTGTTCTTATGCGCAATGCGGAGTGACTGCACACAGCCCTTAGCCATGGTATATTGGCCATATACCACAAATCCTGAGGTGCCTTATTGCTATTATAAACTGGTTGCCAACATAATTAGAGCAGTAAAAACAAATGTTTTGTCATAGCCGTGGTGTATGGTCTGATATACCMCAGCTGTCAGCCAATCAGCATTCAGGGCTCGAACCACCCAGTTTATAATATTTCATAACTCTTTGCAATTCATAACACCAGCATTGCTAGTTAGCAATGGCGCTAATAGTTATTAATGGAGCTGGTCGGTCCCATATTTTCGAAAGCTTCCGCATGGAATTACTTCATTGTCTTAACCTTCCCATCTTCAACCTAGGTCAATGGGAAGCAATGCTGATCTCATGGTGATATCACAGTCAAGGGTAGGGATGCTGTTGCCAGATCACAACATTTATGAGGGAGGCAATTCAATGATGATATCACCTATCAATGATAGGTGTACTGTTGCCTCGACTATACTGTTGCCTCGACATTTGCCGCGATGGTGGGGATACTGCGGGACCTCTTCATCACCAGGCGGACCTCCACGTCAGGCAGGCTGTCCTGCTTGGTCTGGGCGCAGCCCTCATCCGCCGCCGCCATGTGCAGGTCGAATCGTAGCGACACCGACTTCTTCCGCAGCTTGGGGTTCCCCTTGAAGAAGGAGCCCTCCCACTGCTTAATCACCTTGTCAATCCTGTCCGTCCTGGGGGGGGGGGGAAACAATGGTTGGGGAAACAATGGGTTCGGTTTTAAAATGCAATAGATGCTAGACTACAACTAGACATGTAGACTACATGTATATAAACAATCAAACAAACCATCCTTTACAAAGCTGGTGTTGTGAGTTGTACCCTGGCCACAGTAAACCTGGGGTAAATTGTAATACGGTATCTCTAACTGATGATTAGTCCTATATGATTGTATGGGTGGGACTTTTACAGGTATAGGTATAAGTCAGAGAACCCTTCCCAAACACACACAAGGATTGTACATACCTCGTTAACAGTTAATTGTGATAATGATCTAATTCAGAGTCAAGGAAAGTTACGAGATGACACGGTTAGTAAAACAACTGGGCGACGAAGACTCTGAAAGCAAAAATATGTATGCGGCCATCCCGGCCCATCCCRGTTGGTACGGTGTGTGGTTTTAACACCAGATGTGTGCACAAAKAATTTAGGAATGACAGACGCCGCTCCCTCTTGTCTCCACATCTAATGGAGCTCATTAAGGAATGTCTCTCAATGAAAAAGATTCCCAACAACCCCCAGACCGAGAGCTCATGACAAATTTATGCCACATTTCGCAACTGAATAAACTGCTGTTAATCACTCCTGGCTTAGGCATGCAGAGGTACTTCCCTGTGGTTGGGTGTGACTATTGGTGTCATCATTAGTCTAACAAAGACAATACACAGGGAAAGGTGGTTCATGTGAAAGATGTGTTCAGCTGCTACCTAAAGTGSTAACACTTTGTCCTGAATTATACTTAGAATACCTCATTTGACAGTTTGTAAACATATCCCATAATAGTCTCTTGAATAACGTCATAAGTAAAGCATCCCTGCTCCCTTCATTGTAGTTGACACTCTCTGACACTAAGGAACGATTACTTTTCACACTGACTGAAGCAGGCGGTGACATTGGGTCAAAGATCACGATTAATAGGTCTGATTAGGGATGTGGTGATGACGAAATTTTGTCAGCCGGTGATTGTCAACCAAATAACTGCCGGTCTCACGGTAATTGACCATTAATTAACATAAACACATTTAGCCTCTGCTGGCTTCCACACATAGCTTACAAGCCACTGATGCAGACCTTTGGAACATCTACATTTTAAAAAGTCTAATAAATCCATGTAATATAGCCTACACCTTAACAATAAATCCATTCTTTATTTTAGACAGGTATAAAGAAACATGATATGAAGATTTATTTTGTCTATTTCACAAGAACAGAATAGCAAACTCTGAGTTGACCTTATGTTAGACCCTGATCTGGCTATGCCATATAGCTATGGGCTACACTAGTTAATTTAGCAGACAAGACTTGCTTAGAATTCCATGGCATTATTTTATATTATTTTATAGTATGACGAATACAATGGAACAAAGCTGAATAAAATATAAATTATATTTTCTCCAAACGATTTGAGGGAGTGCGCACATGCAGCTATTCTGTGTTGAGCGGTTAACAAAGAAATAGGTACTCCTATATGCTTAATTTAGAGTTATTAATGTACATTTAGTTGTTCTACAAACGTTGGGCTATAYGTTTTGATTTATAATACATTGTAAGGCTGCATGACGCCACTCTAATGATGATTTGAAAAAAGTTGCTTGAAAGGCATGAGCTCTGTTTTGTTTTTATGCACAGGCTGTACACACTTCATCAGTCTCTCATTCAATTTGAGGCACTTGATAATGCCTAACATTTCCCGGCGGCATCCCCTTTGTGTGACCGTAATGCACCGTAACGGCAACAAAAAGCCATGCTTTATGTGGCCGTTGTGCCCTTGGGCTAAATACTGTATAATAATTATAATTCCCTTCTCCCTAAGTGCTGCGTGCTCCGAAGCACTTCTCACTTACATGGCTCTCAATCACATGATCAGGTCTTTCTCACAGGCTGCAAGTGAAGACAGACACATCGGGGACGCAACTGCACACGTCCTTATCCTTGTCCATATTTACTTTTTGTCAGCCAACAAGATGACTAGGCCTAACGACAAGCAAAAGCACTAGCCTATGTGAATCTACTATCCCCCATTGTCCAAATGTTGACATATTCTATTCTGTGCAAGAAATACATATTCCAAACATAGTCTGGGACAGTTGTGGGATGTGATAGATTCCAAAATAATGCAACCACTAGCATCAAAAAAACTTTTTTACGCATTGAGGCTGACGCAACAGATCAGAACGTTTAGCTTAAAATGTTGATAATCTATTAGGCTGTTTCTTCACATTATAAGCACAGCAAACACCATTATCAAAAGTGACCGCAAATGCGATTATGCATGTAATGCTTTTATTATTAATGTGCATTTTTATGATGAAAAGGATCTTCCCCAAACTTGAAACACACTCGCTGCTTATGTATGCCAGTTAGGCTCTATACCCCTTGTAAAGTGGATTAATGTGCTTCATTTTAGGAAGTTATTTGGCCACTTTAGTTTTGATACAAATCGTATCAAAATATAGGCCTATGGGCAAGGCTACATGAGGTGTGTGACTATGGTTTGAAAAAGATGAAAAAAAGACATAGTTTCTTGCCATACGCTAGGCATCATTCACAAGTGATGATATATAATTCTGTGATAGGCTAATATTGTCACCCATCAGACTATTCTTGATTTAATCTTGTCTTTCCATATACTAAATAATATACACTACTGTTCAAAAGTTTGGGGTCACTTAGAAAAGTTCTTGTTTTTTAAAGAAAAACACTTTTTTGTTCATTAAAATAACATCAAATTGATCAGAAATACAGTATAGACATTGTTAATGTTGTAAATGACTATTGTACCTGGAAACGGCAGATTTTTTATGGAATATCTACATAGGCCATACAGAGGCCCATTATCAGCAACCATCACTCCTGTGTTCCAATGCCTCGTTGTGTTAGCTAATCCAAGTTTATATGTGCTTTTCTTTCAAAAACATGGACATTTCTAAGTGACCCCAAACTTTTGAATGTTAGTGTATGTGTGAAATTTGTTTTGATTCAGAATGGACTATTATTATGCACGTGTCAAAACAGAGGCAGGGGAAAAAATACATGTTATCTGTGCACTTATCTGTGCACATGTTATCTGTGCACGAATGGAGGACGCTTTTCCCGTGGTACATTTTTTTATGCCAGCCAGGTAGGCTATACTGTTGTGAAGAGAAGCAATGTGCTTAATATTAGGAAAGTTGAGAAATAAATATAGTAGGCCAGGCCTATAGAAAGCTGATGGGATCCTCTTTTTAATAGAGGCCATCACTCTGTTTTCTCACACAATTGCATAGCCTATAGAAATGTTGCGCAACATGAGCTCGTGGGCTCTCATGAAGTGTTTGATTACATTTATATTGATGTCAGAGTGATTAGAGGGACAATAGAGTGCGGAGTACCAGGCAGTTAGCAAGTTTGGTCGGCTACTAATGACCATCAGCAGCATCAGAGCTTAGAGAAGCCTAATTACCGTGACTAAACGGTCATGTGGAATTTGACTGCCCTCATGACTTGTGACCGCCAGTGTGGCGGTAATACGGTCACCGCGACAGCCCTAGGTCTGATAAATACTTACTCCACGGTACCAGTGCCCTCTGCACTCTCCCTCACCACGTTGCCTTGGAAGATCTCCTGGGTCTTCACTGTGGAAATCCTCAGATCATTGTCTCTCTCTGGCTCTGCACACAAAACACATACTCAAATTAAATCAAATTTGATTGGTCGCACACACATACACTACATGACCAAAAGTGCGTGGACACCTGCTCGTCGAACATCTCATTCCAAAATCATGGGCATTAATATGGAGTTGGTCCCCCCTTTGCTGCTATAACAGCCTACACACGTCTGGGAAAGCTTTCTATTAGATGTTGTAACATTGCTGCGGGGACTTGCTTCCATTCAGCCACAAGAGCATTAGTGAGGTCGGGCATGGATGTTGGGCGATTAGGCCTGGCTCACAGTCGGTGTTCCAATTCATCCCAAAGGTGTTCGATGGGGTTGAGGTCAGGGCTCTGTGCAGTCCAGTCAAGTTCTTCCACACCGATCTMGACAAACCATTTCTGTATGACCCTCGCTTTGTGCACGGGGGCTTTGTCATACTGGAACAGAAAAAGGCCTTCCCCAAACTGTTGCCCCAAAGTTGGAAGCACAGAATCGTCTAGAATGTCATTGAACAATGTAGCGTTAAGATTTCCCTTCACTGGACCTAMGGGTCCTAGCCCGGGCCATAAAAACAGCCCCAGACCATTATTCCTCCTCCACCAAACTTTACAGTTTGCACTACGCATTGGAGCTGGTAGCGTTCTCCTGGCATCCGCCAAACCCAGATTCGTCTGTAGGACTGCTAGATGGTGAAGTGGGATTCCTCACTCCAGAGAACGCATTTCCGCTGCTACAGAGTCCAATGGCGGCGAGCTTTACACCACTCTAGCCGACGCTTGGCATTGTGCATGGCGATCTTAGGCTTGTGTGCGGATGCTCGGCCATGGAAACCCTTTTCATTAAGCTCCCGACGAACAGTTATTGYGCTGACGTTGCATCCGGAGGCAATTTGGAACTTGGTAGTGAGTGTTGCAACCGAGGTCAGACGATTTTTATGCGCTATAMGCTTTATATGCGCTATACGCTTTARCACTCGGCGGTCCCGTTCTGTGAGCTTGTGTTGCCTACCACTTCGCGGSTGAGCCGTTGTTGCTCCTAGACGTTTCCACTTCACAATAACAGCACTTACAATTGACCGGGGCAGCCACAAGAGTCTCAGAAATTTGACGAACTGACTTGTTGGAAAGGTGGCATCCTATGACGGTGCCACTTTGAAAGTCACGAGCTCTTCAGTAAGGCCATTCTACTGCCAATGTTTGTCTATGGGGATTGCATGGCTGTGTGCTTGATTATATACACCTGTCAGCAATGGGTGTGGCTGAAATATCCAAATGTGTATATATAGTGTATTTAGCATACTGAATGTGTGTGTGTATGGTACTCCTGCCTGATTGTGTGTATACGAGTGTGTATATGACCATTAACACGAATATGTGTATACCATTCTGTTTGTGTATGTGTCTGACCATGTCCCCCACCTGTAAGGATGACCAGGCTCTGTTGCCTATGCAGAGTTAGTGCAGGGCTCTTCCTCAGGCCGTTCTCTGTCACAGACCACCGCTGAGGTCTCTCAGGCAGGGGCTCGGACAGTGGCTCCTCAGGGGTCACCGCGGGGTCACTGAGGCCRTTCTCCTCCACTCCATTCTCTTTGGGCTCCTCCCCTATGGGGCCTGGCTCTCTTTTGGGGCCCCTCCAGCGCCGCAGCCCCATGAACTGTCCGTTACGCCCACCTGGGTACCTGTGAATAGATGAGAAAACATGGTGAGTRGGACTCAATGGCATCTGTGTGGGGGGGACACTCCTTCGGCAGCTGTCTCAGATGCTGTCTACATATTTGATGGATAACTATAGCCATTTCTGTGCACTCAAAGAAATTGCGTGGCGGAAGGATATCTTATAGTGCGGTCAGCACATCCGAATCATGATATGACAGAGCAGATTGAATCAATACAGAGCCTGGCATCTTGAGTTGAGCAAGTGCATTGTGATCTTCTGAGAATATAGATATAAATCCAATAGACTGGGAGAAGATCGAGGAAGCATCATYGAGCGCCATCTTTCTCAACCTGGATGGTCATAAAACTAGATAATGCCGGGCACCTCCCAGATAAATAAAAGGTGGTAATGAAAACATAATTATGAGCCTGCTGGGGTGAGTGTGCTAAATTGAGGGACAGATCTGCRATGTACAAACATAATGGCCGTGAACTGTCTGTGCTTGAAAACATTCGTGTGACTAGCCTTTGAATGCCTCAGTGATGATAATTGAGTATTATCTTTAGGCTTGTAAATTGAATGGAATCTTCCCTAATAAATGTTAAGAGGAAACAACATTAAAGATCTGAGTGAATGAACGCCTTGAGGTGAATGTGGGGATGTCTGGTACAGAACAGCTGGCAGTTTAAAACTGTCTTATATCTGTACATACAAATCAGAGAAATGTGTCTGTCTGTCTGCCTGTATGTCTGTCTGCCTGCCTTTCTTCATGTCTGTCTTCCTGCCTGTCTGTCTGCCTGTCTTCCTGCATGTCTGTCTACCTGCCTGTCATCCTGCCTGTCTGCCTTCCTGCATGGCTGTCTGTCTGCCTGTACTGTATGTAGGTAAATACACTGAGTGTACAAAACATTAAGGGCACACCCTCACAGTTGTGTCAAGTTGGCTGGATGTCCTTTGGGTGGTGGACCATTCTTGATTCTTGAAACTGTTGAGCGTGAAAAACCCAGCAGCATTGCAGTTCTTGACACAAACCTGGCACCTACTACCATACCCCACTCAAGGTTTAAATATCCTTCTTTAACCGGTCTCCTCTCCTTCATCTACACTGATTGAAGTGGATTTAACACGTGACATCCAATAAGAGATCGTAGTTTTCACCTGRATTCACCTGGTCWGACTATGTCATGGAAAGAGCAGGTGTCCTTAATGTTTTCTACACTCAGTGTACATTAGCACAAGTCTGGGGAATTTCCAGTAACCAACAGTTTCGCTATTATATTGAGTCACCGCCAGAACATCTCTGTCTCAACCTGCAATTATTCTTGATTCTCTATGCAGATAAGGCTTTCTTAAGCTGCAACAGTAAAGAAAGTCATCTGTCACACTCCTCAACAAAAGAGAAAGACAACACATAAATGTAGCTGTTTTGACAGAGAAACAAAAGGGTTAAAATAAGAGGAATCCTTTTTTAAATGAACTTCATCCTTTAAGCTCCTTTTGGACGGTTTTGGATGTTTAATTTAATTGAAAATGTTTGAGAACAAGGTGGTGCTTTTTTGATGAGGTTCTGACTGTCTGAATGTGCATGGGAAACAAAAGATGGATCATTATAGGCGTGGGACGCTCATGGGAGAGTTTTTATAGCACGTTTTCATGTTCTGTTAAAAACAACTGGGGCATCTTCATTTCGTTTCATTTGCAAACTAAAGGAGAGAGTTCATGCAACTTAAAAGGGTCTCCACCCTTCCTCATGTCCTCACAGATCCTGAGATCATCTTTCTCCTACTGACTAATGATTCACAACCTTCACTTTCGATCCCTTTTCTTTAAAATGTATAGTGSCCTCAAWAAGTTTYTCTAGCAAAATACCTTCAAGTTCCTTCACTGTCTCGTTAAAAAAACTTCACTGTGATACAATTTCTGTTTGGACATTTTAATGTTGTACGAAAGCTTATCCTGCCTGTTAATTTCAGCCATCTTCATTCTTAATGCAGAAGTTCATTCGGGTCATGCAATTTTATACCTCTCATCGCTTTATAGTTCTTATTTATAGTTCAGGTTTACGGTTTTGGACRAAGACCTGCCAGCTCATTGCTGTGAATATGCCCTGTAGCTTGAAACGGTTTAATATCACAATATAACGTAATACCTGTATATCAGCTACCTCACCCTTAGTAAGTGTGTATTCATCTGTGAGCATCTATGTCTGTGTAATTTACCAGAAATCGAATCTGACTCAGCTGCTCCATTCTAGAGTAAAGCCTTTTGCTCTGGGGGTTACAGTTACACATCTCAAATCTCAGGAAAGGTTACTCATCACCATGTAGTTCACCAAACCTCCTCTGCTACAYCTGCCCAAGGATCTGTCCCAAATGGCATCCTATTTCATTTTTAGTGCAACATTTTTGTTGAGGGCCCATACAGCCCCTGTCTGTGACCGTTAGCCCCCTCACCTGCCCTCCTCGCGCTCCAGYAGGCGCCTGTAGGTGGCGATCTCTTTCTCCAGCCTCATCTTGGTATTGAGCAGCTGGCCGTGGCGCTCTCGCTGCGTGGCCAGGCCGCCCCTCACCTGCTCCAGCTCGCTCTCCAGGCCTTGGATGACCTCTGACAGGCCCTGCAGCTGGCTGGAGTATTGACGCTTGGTGTGGTGGAGGGAACTCTCTAGACCTTTCTCCTGGGGAAGGGAAGGATGGGGGAGAGAGKGTGGACAGGAGAAAATSATGTGGGACAGAGAGAGGAGATAGGGAGCAGGTGAAAAGGGAGAGACTGGCAGAGGAGATGGAGAAGAGAGGGGAGAGGAAGGAGAGAGAGGGGGAGAGGAGATGGAGAAGAGAGGGCAGAGGAGATGGAGGGGAGAGGAGATAGAGGGGAGAGGAGATAGAGGGAGAGGACAGAGAGGGCAGAGGAGATGGAGGAGAGAGGGGAGAGCAGATGAAGGAGAGGTGGAGAGGGATGGAGGAGAGAGGGGAGAGGGAAGAGTAGAATGACGCGAAAAGGGGAGAGGGGATGGAAGAGAGATTGAGAGGGAGATGGAGGAGAGAGAGGAAAGAAGAGCGGGGAGGGAGATGGATGTAGAGAGGAGATGGAGGAGGAGGGGCAGAGGAAGTTGGAGGGAGAGAGTGGAGAGGGGAGAGAGAGGGGAGAGGAGATGGAGGAGAGAGGATAGGAAGATGGCAGAGAGAGGGCAGAGGCAGAGAGGAGAGAGGGGAGAGGAGATGGTAGGGGAGAGGAGGATAGAGGGCAGAGGAGAGAGGGCAGAGGAGATGGAGGAGAGAGGGGAGAGCAGGATGAGGAGAGAGGGGAGAAGGGATGGGAGGAGACATTGGGATGAGGATGGGAGAGTAGATGGACGAGAGAGCGAGAGGGGGATGGCGGAGGAGGAGAGTGGAGCAGGAGAAATGGAGGAGAGAGGGAAAGAAGAGAGGGGAGAGGAGTAGAAGAGAAGATGGAGGAGAGAGGGGAGAGCAGATGGGAGTGGGAGGGAGATGGAGGAGAGAGGGGAGAGGGGAGAGTAGATGGACGAGAGGGGGAGAGGGGATGGAGGAGAGCATTGGACAGGAAGATGGGGAAGAGGGGAAGAGAGAGGGAGTAGGAGTAGAGAGGAGATGGAGGAGAGAGGGCAGAGGAGTTGGAGGAGAGAGTGGAGAGGGGAGAGGAGATGGAGGAAAGAGGGGAGAGGAGATGGAGGGGAGAGGAGAGGGAGAAAGGGGAGATGAGAGAGGAGATGGGAGGAGAGGGAGGGAGATAGAGGGGAGAGGAGATGGAGGGAGATAGGGAGAGGAGATGGAGGAGAGGGAGAGGGGAAAGAAGATGGAGGGGGTAGAGGAGAGGAGATGGAGAGAGAGAAGGCGAGAGGCGATGGAGGAGAGGAGAGGAGGGGAAGAGGAGATGGAGGAGAGAAGGGAGAGGAGAGGGGAGAGGTGGAGAGAGGGGAGGGGGAGAGAGGGAGAGGAGATGGAGGAGAGGAGAGGGGGAAAGGAGAGAGGGAAAGAAGATAGGAGAGGAGATGGAGGAGAGAGGGAAATAGCAGGATCAGAGGATTAAATCATTGTAAAAATGGAGAGGGGAAGAGAGAGCAGAGAGTGGATGAAGAAGGTGGAGCACAGCGATGGAGAGGAGGACAGCATAGAGGGGAAAGAGGGAATGATAGAGGAGAGGGTGGATAGGAACAAAAGGTGATGAGAGGATGACACAGAATGTGGAACAGAAGAGAGAGTGAGAGGGGATGGGTAGAGGGGGAAGAGGCAAGAGAACAAGTGTGAGAGAATCACCAATAGTGTTCAGAATCAATAAAGATGAATGTTCTCCAAACTCTACTGATCCATTACTGGGTGTGTGGCAGAGACAGAAAAGTACTGTATTGTCTGCCGCAATGCTAGGCTACGTGGTGTGTCTGTGCATGGGTGTGTGTGTGCTCACCAGAGCATGTAGGACTCGATCTCCACCTGCAGGCAGTGCCACTGTTTCCTGGCCTGGCTAGCTCTGCCCGCGCTCCCTCAGGGCAAGTCCTCGAGGTTCACCTGGGTCCATGCTGCCTCTTCTGCATTGAGCTGGGGGAGAGAGAAGGAGGTCATATAACACACACACACACACACCTACACGTGCGCACGCAAGTACGCATGCACGCACCTGCACACACACATCATTCACATGGAAGAACACAAAAATAAAGTTCTGATGGAGATAGATGCTGACACACACACAAACAGGAACAGTTCACATGGAACTCAGGGACACACACACACACACACACACACTCATAAAAACTGGTACCCACACACATTGGCACAGAGCCAGAGGACTCTGGGCACATGTGGGACAGGTCGATGAGGGTAATCTGACACCCTAGGCGTTGACACGAACTGATGAACTATCAGGCACACAAAGTAAAACAACTCTAAACCAAGACTTAAACTTGATGAAACATTGTAAATAGGCTTCACACCTTTATACATCTACCTGTAATAATTTCCCCCACAGATTCCCACAGGGCACAAACACGTTGAATCAAGTTGGTTAGTTAAACATTAAACTGACGATTGTGCTCAGTGGATTCCTCGAACCTGTGGMCATCATAATATTAGTCTGTAATTACYGTGTAAACAAGAACGTATYAGGGGCAATTATTGTAAGTGTTAACCTTAACCAGTCATTTTACAGTAAGAAGGATAACATAATAGCTAGTTCATTTGTYCCATACAGTATGTACAGAGCATTCGGAAAGTATTCAGACCCCCACTCAGGCCCTATTCTAAAATGGATTAAAGAAAATGTCCTCATCAATCTACACACAATAATGACAAAGCAAAAACTGTTATTTAGATTTTAGATTTTGAAACTGAAATATGACATTTACCTATGTATTCAGACATTTACTCTGTACTTTGTTGATGCACCTTCGGTTACTGCCTTGAGCTTTCTTGGGTATTGGCACACCTGTATTTGRGGAGTTTCTCCCATTCTTCTCGACAGATCCTCTCAAGCTCTGTCAGGTTGGATGGGGAGCGTCACTGCACAGCTATTTTCAGGTCTCTCCAGAAATGTTCAATCGGGTTCAAGTTTGGGCTCTGGCTGGGCCACTCAAGGACATTCAGAGACTTGTCCCGAAGCCACTCCTGCGTTGTCTTGGCGGTGTGCTTAGGGTCGTTGTCCTGTTGGAAGGTGAACCTTCGCCCCACTCTGAGGTCCTGAGCACTCTGGAGCAGGTTTTCATCAAGGATATCTCTGTAATTTGCTCCGTTCATCTTTCMCTCGGTCCTGACTAGTCTCCCAGTCCCTGCCTCTGAAAAACATCCCCACAGCAGGATGCTGCCACCACCATGTTTCACTGTATGTYTGGTGCCAGGTTTCCTCCAGACGTGACGCTTGGCATTCAGGTCAAAGAGTTCAATCTTGGTTACATCAGACCAGATACTCTTGTTTTTCATGGTCTGAGAGTCCTTTAGGTGCCTTTTGGAAAACTCCAAGCGGGCTTTCATGTGCCTTTTACTGAGAGTGTCTTCCCCAGATCTTGTGCCTCGACACAATCCTGTCTCGGAGCTCTATGGACAATCTTTTGACCTCATGGCTTGGTTTTTGCTTTGACATGCACTGTCAAATGTGGGACCTTATATAGACAGATATGTGCCTTTCCAATCATGTCCAATCAATTGAATATACCACAGTTGGACTCCAATCAAGTTGTAGAAACATCTCAAGGATGATCAATTGAAACAAATGCACCTGAGCTCAATTTCAAGTCTCATAGCAAAGGGTCTGAATACTTATTTAAAAAAGGTATTTCTGTTTTTATTTTTAATACATTTCTAACATTTTCTAAAAACCTGTTTTTGCTTTGTCATTATGGGGTATTGTGTGTAGATTGATGAGGATTTATAAAAAAAAAAATTAATTTAGAATAAGGCTGTAACGTAACAAAATGTGGAAAAAGTCAAGGGGTTTGAATACTTTCCGAATGCATTGTATGTGCTTTATCCACTCTGCTTCCCCGACAGATCTGGAACCAGGCTGTAACAGGGCTGTATTCCACTCCAGACTCCAGTCCACTCTGAATAAAGGGCCTCTAACTAGGAGCAAAAACAAAGTCATTCTGTAGAGCAGACGCTGGTAAGTACCAGTCGCTGCCTGCCTGGAGCCATGGGCCAAGATGCTTAATCACGCCTGTCACATCAAAGTCACTGCTGCATCCCAAATGGAACCCTATTCCCTAAAAATGCACTACTTTAGACCAGAGCCCTAATAAGCTATGGGCTCTGGTCGAAAGTAGTGCACTAACTAAGGAATAAGGTGCCAATTTGATGCAGCAGTGTGCCACAGACGGTAAAACTGACCAGACGGAAACAACACAGCCATGATGAGGACTCATTCTATTTCCCCTATTCCACTGAAACCGAAATGCTCCTATTTCAAAACCTGAAACATGAGCGGAAATATAATCTCATGGGTAATAAGCGAAACTGACTAGACGGGCTGCATTATTGTKGAAGACAACATAGCTATGAGAGAAAGCTATAGGTCATTTGCTAAATATATCATATTCCCTGAAATMAAAATGCTACTGTTTCAAAGCCTGAAATACTGTCCCCATCCGATGTGATGTTGTCGAAACCAACAGCTATGGAAGGTGGCTATATGCTACCTGCCAATTGCAAGTTATCYTTTCCAACTGAAATCCAAATGCTCCTATTTCAAAGACTGAAAAGAATACTGTCCTAAGCTGATGCCTTATAAGGACTTAGCAGAAAGCAGATCAGAGAGGCCCGTTACAAGTGATGTATKACAATGCTGCGGGTTGTGGTTGACGACGTATCAATATCTAAAGCAGCGTTTCAAAATCGTAGTAAAAGTTGATCTCTTCTTTGGAGGTAATGGATTGTCTATGGGGCACCTTTCTGTGTGGGTAGGGGTGTGATGAGGATAAAGAGGGACGGAGGGAGAAAGAGAAGGAGAGAGAGAAAGAGAAAGAGGGAGAGAGGTAAACAACCCATCTCAGACCTCAGACCACCTCAGAGCTCCGACACTAATTCAGTACAACATATCAAAACAAACCAACTCTTCTTATCTCACCACATATCACTGCGTTGCCTGGAAACAGCAGAGATAGAGCTATGATCAGGGTGTGACTAGGTGGCAGGAAGCCAAGGGAGGATGAAAGGAAAGACAGAGAGAGGGATGGATGGATGGATGGAAGGAAGGAAATAAAAACTGGGGGAGGGACAAAGGCAGTGGGACACTGCGTACCTGTGGGAGAGATCCTCCATGGGCTCGGGGTCTGAGTGTGGCTCCGAAACGGCTCGGCCCGGCAGCGKAGCATGGAGTTTGATTTGGGCCGGCGGACAGGCCGGGGTGTCGGTCATCTGGGACTTGATTTAGGCCGGTGAGGCTGAGGCGGTCGCACTGCGTCCTGATTCGGTCGAGGAGCTGGGAGAGCTCCATCCCTGTGCCATCCTCCTCCCACGCTGTGGCCGTCACTAGYAGCGCATCACAGGAGTCGGCCTGCTGCTGCTGCAGAGCACGGGCTGCCTGCACAATGAGCCAACCAGAGARAGGGAGAGAGAAGAGGGAGAGAGAGACAGGGAGATATATGAATATAAGAGAGTATGCAAGAGTGTGTGTGTGACAGCGAGAGGTGATGGATCTGAGAGAGAAGGAGAAAAGGGAACAGAGAGAGAACGAGGGCAGAGGAAGAGAGCGAGAGAGAGAGAACAGTGTGAGAGCAGACACACGCAATGCAGGGGAGGGAGTCTGTTATTGAGCCTGAGCCTGTGAGTCTGGGACAGTGTGTGTGTGTGTGTGCGTGCGTGCGTGCACGTGTGTGTGTGCGTGCGTGTGTGTGTGGGAGAGAGAASCTGGATCACGTAAAGATCTGAGTGGAGGAAGGGAAGGCGGAATATTAGTCAGCAGGAATAAAAAGGGGTTAGGAGAAGAGAGAGAGAGAGTGAGAAGGGCGGGAGGATGACAGGAAAGCATTGAGAGGGAAAGGATGGTGTGAAACCTAACACGCCTTTCCACTGAGATCAATAGGGGAGGTGTGAGRAAACAGGGGTAGGCATTCTTCTGGTTAATGGGCTAATAAGGAGAAGGTGTTCTGAGACGTTGTTCTTTCTTTACAGTAGCTGTCTCGTGTCTTTCTCTCTCTCTTTCTCTCTTGTKTCACCTTTCTTCTGTCTCTTGCGTTCTCTCTCTCTTCTCTCACCTCTCTAATGTGTCTCTCTCTTCCTTCTCTCTTTCTCTCKCCTCTCTTTTTCTCTCTTTTTTGTCACACCTTTCTCTCAACCTCCGCACATAAACATAAAAAAAAGAACGAGACAATGGGAATTATCAAAGGTGGAATATACTGTGCAAACACACTGGATGCTGATCAGTAAAAAGTTAACGAATTTCCTCCTAATTGGAACAAGACAGAGTTGGATAACCCCTGCCAGAGTCACTTCCCACTGGGCACAAACTGGTGCAATGTCATTTTTCAACATGTTGTGATGTGGAATCTACGTGGGAAATACATTGGATTTGAAAAAAGAAATCAACGTAATATGTTGTTTTGAGGGTGAAACATCAACCACAGGATTATGTAACCATGGTAACCAAATTTCAACGTAGACAAACCTTGTATAAAATATGTTGAATTTGTAACTTTAAAACAATGTCAGATCTTCAACATTATATCCAGTATCAGAAAAAWATACTATAGGCTGGGCAGCACCTCCTACTGGAGAATGTATATATCTACAGCTACCGTTTGGTCYCCCAAGCCCAGCCCTGCWTAGCTAYGATATTCATCAATAGTTATTGTTTCAATTCAACCCAGAACTAAAAATAGACAATAAAATAGGCCAATGGCTTCAAGCTCTGGTTGATTTCAAATGTAATGATATTTAGTGATATTGGAATGTTTTTGGTTGTCAACACAACCAAATATCAACATTTAAAGGAGATGTATCTTCTGCTTGGATAGTTCCATCTGTGCCAATGACTTAGTTAGACTTTTATTCCATTTTGTCTACAAATGAATCATTGATAAGTTGGATTCACATCTGCATCTCAACCAAAAATCAAAGTTAAAGAAAAGGACTGAATCAAAACAAACCAACATTTAAATGCCCATTAATCAAAGTTTGTTTTGATTCAGTCCTATTTTCTAACTTAGATTTTTGGTTGAGATGCAGACATCCAACATATCAATTATTCATTTGGAGACAAACTGGAATTAAAGCCAGACTAAGTCATTGRCACAGATGGAACTATCCAAGCAAGAGATAAATCTCTTTCAAATGTTGATATTTGGTTGCGTTAACAACCAAACACAATTCAGTATTATTTTTGAAATACAATAGGCGACATGTTAACAAATGATGTTGGATTCATGTCTCCAACTCAAGTTGAAGAATAGGATTAAGCCAGTGGCTCAGATGGAACTATCCAAGCAGTAGATATATCTCCTTTAAATGTTGATATTTTGTTGCATTGTCAACCAAACACAATTCAATATTACTTTTACAGTAAATAGCCTAAAGTTAAGGCTATCTTACAAACTAATGTAACGTTCAACCTTAAAATGAGTAACACATCCATGGCCACATTTTGAGGTTACTGCAACTATACTGCAACTTCTTATGTAATTATATAAAGTGTACATTGTAACTTTGATGTAACCTCAAAGGGTTGCAAGCGCAGTGCTAGATATTTGGTGACAACTAATCCAAAAAACAGATATGTTTTTWTTCATTGGAATTTGGTTGTGCTTTTATATGGTTGAAAGCATAATGATAACACATTGGAAATTCAACTAACTTTTGTCTGTCTTTTTGAGTGGGTGAGTATAGGTTGTAATCTCACTGATCAACGTCTCAACCAAATATTACCCAATTATCCATGTTGAAATGACCTGGTGTGCCCAGTGGGCAGTGGCTCAGATGAAACTATCCAAGCATTAGATACATCTCATTTAAATGTTGGTATTTGGTTGTGTTGTCAACCAAACACAATTCAATATTACTTTTGTAATACCGTAAWTAGCCAAAAGTCAAGGCTGTCTTACAAACTAATGTAACAGTATATATTCAACCTTTTAACGGATGTCTTTACTGAACGAATGCAGGTGTACGGAACTGTACCGACCCTTGCAACATGCACACWGACACTCGCACAAGACCGTACCACATAGTCCTGGTGCATGTCCTGCTTTAACAGCCAGACACAATTCAATATTACTTTTGAAATRCAATAAATAGCCTATWAACTTGTCGACATGTTAACAAATTATGTGTTGGATTCATGTTTCCAACTCAACCAAAAATACAAGTTGAAGAATGGGATTAAACCAGTGGCTCAGATTGAACTATCCAAGCAGTAGATACATCTCCTTTAAATGTTGATATTTTGTTGCATTGTCAACCAAGCACAATTCAATATTACTTTTACAGTAAATAGCCTAATGTTAAGGCTATCTTACAAACTAATGTAACGTTCAACCTTAAAATGAGTAACACATCCATGGCCACATTTATTCAACCTTTYTACGGATGTCTTTACTGAACGAATGCGGGTGTACGGAACCGCATGGACACTGGCACAAGACCGTACCACATAGTCCTGGTGCATGTCCTGCAGCTCTGCCATGGAGTTGTGTAGTTCCACCTCCACCTGCACATTGGTATGCTCCACCCTCGTCTTGTTCTCCCTCAGCAGAGCCACCTGTTGCTCCAGACACTTGGTCAGCCTCTCCTCCAACTCACATCTATGACAGGACACAGAACACATCTCATCCTATTAACTGGGTCGTGTTCATTAGAGCACTCAATAGAAAACTTTTTGAAATGGGAAAACTGAAGAAAAAAAAGTGTGTTTCTTACTGGACAGGTAGTTCCTGTTACCATGTTTCAGTCGGCGATATTGACTAGTAATTAGCCTTGACCACAGTGGTCTATRCAAAGCAGCTATAGGCCTAGACTTTACCAAGAGGTGGTGATGGTCACATAGGGAAGTGTTTTTCAATGTAAGGCTACTGAATGTCCCCGACTCTGGGTCAACTAGTCAGGGTACTTTACATGGGTGGTGAAAGAGCTACACATACTGTGCATGTACTGTAGGTAAACACTGTGACACAGTATATGGACATGTTACAGCGGCACATCCATTGTATCTAAGCAGGTGCCTAGGCCTTTCCTTCAGTCACTGACTTAAAGCACCCTCTTTGGTCTCACGGCTGAAATGTTATTCATATTTTTCAAAATGTCTTAATTAATCAAGTATTTTCTTTTTTTTACTGACGAAAATCCAGTGTTTCTACAGTATGTCAGACGGTTTTGTTATATTTCAGTCTTCTGTGATGCATATAATATTGTAATATTGGGATGCAAACTCAAAATTGAATACATTTCATATATCTGACATGGTATAGGTGTTTTCTTTTTTCTTAAGCCTATATCCATGTGTGTGAGGTGTATACTTTTGTTTCAAAGTAGATTTGTTTAAGACTACCAGGAATCACTCTGTGTGACCCTGATTTAGCCCACTTTAGTAAAAGGTTTTAAGATATACAAGTGTTTTCAGGTCAAGGTAAATAGACTGCACACTGCAATGTATGCTCCCATGTGTTTTAGTGACCCTTCATCAGATCTGACCTAATCCTGTAAAATACCTTATCATACAGTGGGAAAAATATCGTGCAACAGTCATTCAGTAGTTGCAATAGTCCTCACTTCCCAACAGATGCTAAAGTCACAGTCACAGACATCAAATCAAAGTTTACTGGTTGCGTACACAGTTTAGCAGATGTTWTAGCGGGGGCAGCAAAATSCTTATGTTACTAGCTCCTAACAATGCAGTAAAATGTMAAAAAGTACACAAAGAATGTATCTAAATATTTTAAAAATACAATATAAAATACAATATACAAGCTCAGACAACATTGTGACAGTGACCCAAGTAAGGCCAGTAGGACACAGTATATAAATAGAGGAGGTGTATATTCATAGCTCATAGCTGCCTGCATGTTGTTGCCCTCCCTTGCCCTTCMGGGGTTAATGGATCTCCAGCTGCATCCCAAATGGGATCCTATTCCCTATTTAGTGCACTAATTTTGACCACACACTATGGGTACMCTGATGGCCCCTGGTCAAAAGTAGTGCTCTAAATAAGAATTWGGGTGCCATTTGGGACGCAGATCTCTGGCAGTAGCAGAGGGGCCGGTGTGTCACTCTGCATCAATACAGATGGGAAAGTGCCGACCAGGCACAACACAGCCAGGCTGCGATTTGTATGCAGGTTGTTGAACAGGAGTGGGAACTAGCCGAGTTATAACAAAGTGCGGACTGTACTGCTGCTACAGTAGAGAAGAGATYAAGTATCGCTGCAGGGGAAAATAAAATATCTGATTGTTATTCAAGAGGTGCATTTAAAGTGTTATAGACTGAAATTGGTTGTTAGTATTATCCTACACCTACTGTTAGTAGGTGTAGGATTTCATGGATTTTTGCTCTTAAAAGAGATGTTTCCAGAAGGCATTCACAACTGCTATGGTATATCTGTGTTTTCTTTAATTATGATGAAAAGAAATACTATGAGGGTATGTGTTACTGTATTAGTATAGTATTCTAGGCCTCACCTAKAATGTCCCAAACACGACTGACCTGGCCTGGATGGTAGAAGCCCTGGACATCATGTGGTCAGACTGCAGCACCAGCTCTGCGTTCTCCATCAGCAGTTTACCAACCTACAGAACCAAAACACAGTCAACACACACAAGACAAAATAACAAGGAAGTGAATAAGATGCGTGAAAAACATGATCGATTTCAAAATGAGTTCAATCTTGTTGATCCATCTAATGTCATTGGCCCAATAGGTAGAAAAAAACCACATTGAAACATGAAATCACATACGAATACACCTCAGTACATTGGAAGTTCACATTACCAGGTGCTGCATCAGAGTCTTTCTCAAAATGTGAAAACATGTGGGTGAGGCTTATCACAATAGAACAACTGTAATAAAGGTTTTGCTTCCTTGAATTACACTARCCTYGTCTCATACTGTGTGGCATGACATTGACCAATGGAAGAGTTGGCTATAGCACATAGAGTATGGGACAMGGCTAATACACTAGCACAAGCATGAAGATAGAAGCCTTTGAAATATCATCAAAGAAAGGAAGTTGGAACAGAGATAAGGTAGAATAAGATAAAGGAATACTTYGGGATTTTGGGCAATGAGGCCCTTTATCTACTTCCCCAGAGTCAGATGAAATCGTGGATACCATTGTTATGTCTCTGTGTCTAGTATGAAGGAAGTTAGAGGTAGTTTTGCGAGCCAACGCTAACTAGCGTTAGAGCAATGACTGGAAGTCTATGGGTATTTACCAGCATCCCATAGATCCACTTCACATTAATTTAAAAGACTGCATTATTATATTCTGCCTGTTCATGCTTGTCAGATTGCCACCAGCTCAGTGAGTCAGTTTTATTACATCATGACGTCCCACGATTTGGGTTCATTAAGACAAGGCCTGAAGCATCTGTGGCACAGATATTAAAGCCAAAGAGCCTCTCACAGTAATTCTAGTACTTGACGTCRAAAACCCCAAATGTTTGGCGTTAACTGCAATGTAAGTACATGAAACCTAAACAAATGTTATCCAAAATCCCTTGCATCTTTGATATGGAAATGTTTACTGTATAACCTAGGGCCATTTTTGAGTGTCAATGCTGACTCTTCCTTTGCCAATCACAATATCACAATGTTTACTCAAGACAAACACACCCATTTTGAAGGAGGAAAACCTGGAATAACTTGGACAATATTGTGTTTTTTCTCACAGAAGTGCCTCAACGATTATAATCATATTTTCATTGTAAGTACCCGTTCCATTATCTTAGCTCTGCCAGTTATTCATGTCTGACCCTGTTGATTCCTAGCCATGAGAGAGTACAAACCAGATATCAGCACGTTTTCTTCCAACAGGGCACTTCTCCAACTGAACATTAACTGATTGATTTAAAATTAAATCACATCAAATTTTTTGTAAATAACAGGTGTACACTAACAGTGAAATATTTACTTACAGGCCCTTCCCAATAATGAACAGATATAAAAAAATAATAACACAGGGAATAGATACACAACGAGTAATGATAACTTGGCTATATACACGGGTACCAGTACTCCTTATTATGGCTTGTTATTCAATGCTTCTAAATAGAATGAGGGTGGCGCCAGGTCTTAAAACCTAAACCCACAACAATAACAGYAGTCTAGGACTGAAACCRGACTTGAGGAAGATGCACATAACAAAGACAAGTGTTACTATCAATCACGAATTCATGTCAAAGGAAGATTTGAAGAACGTTATCAGTTATGCGTATGTCAAGGCACACATTATTTCATTTGATTTGATTTATTTAGCCAGGATAGTCCACTCAGTAACAATTGCCACTGTTTTCCAGGGAGTCCTGGGTTCCGTAGAAGTCAACATTCCAGGTATTAGTTCAGGCGAAAATGTGAGGAAATGTCCTACATACAGGCCCTTTCCCAACAATGTGGAGTTAAAAAGTAAGAAAGATCCAAGGGTCCTATCTGAGATATATGAGAAATAGCTTATCCTGTAATTATTATTTTGTTTTTAAATTAATTAATTTTAAATTAATTAAAAGATGTGCCCTGGCCGAGTCTATAGATCTCTTTCCATCCTTCTCTACATGCCATCTTCTCACATGGTAAAGTCTGCAGGTATCGTATCAGTGCTGCTATGCATGATGGATCTTTATATTGATCAATGGATTGGCAATCGCTCATATTTTACGCAACACTCTCACTGAAAGTGAAATTGGGCATAAATGTCAACCCTCCCGTTGGCTTCAATACTCATAGGTCAGATCTTGATGCTTTCTTTGCCTTTGTCTCCATTCACATTCAGAGACCATAAATCAAGGAGCGGTTGCAAAACCTCCAATCAGCTCATGCGAGCGAGCTGACAATTACAGCAGCCCGTGTTAATGGTCTACTAGGGCAACGGCCTTTAAAGCAATAAAAGGATCCACATTCTTGAGTGTGACAATGGAGTGATGGCTTGTTTCCAAATGTCCTGACATACAGTATGACACTATTTCTCACCCTCTGGAAGAGTTGACATTATCTTGATAGGAACTACTTGTCAAATGTCTGTTTTAATTCGACTGCTATTAAGTGTAATCATCGCTAGGACTGAAAATCGTTAATAACTGGTTTGCTCAGTCAGTGCTGTATCTGTCTCAAAGCCAAAACTCTGCACGCAAGAAAACACCTTTGAAGTAAAGATGCTTTGCCAGCTATTTCAGAGACATATCGTCTGCTTTGCTCTACTCTGGTAAAAAATTATACGGATAATATTCAATACAAGTTAGTCCAAGTCAGTCCTACTAGCTACTGTATGGCCAGAACACAGCAGCTCAAACAAATCTAGGCATTACAGTACCTCAGCATAATCACTGGCAAACAAAGGTACTGTCGGTGGACATAAGAAAAACACTGTTTAATGAGTTGGGGTCCCWCAGGGCTCATTGTTTGGACCAATTAAAAAGGTAATAGATGCCAGTCTCACCTGGGCACGGAGATCKTCCACAGTCCTTTCCTGCTGGGTCCATTCCTGGGGGTGCGGGGYGTTCTTTAGGCCCCAGTATGCAATCTGGCCCTCCAGATGCCAGTTTGCCTCTTGCAGCTTGTTTACCTGCTCCAGGAAGCCCTTCAGACGGCTGTTGAGGCCCTGCATTGTCCACCGAGAGTCCTGCAGCAAATCCATGGTGCTCCTATGCAGTGTACACCCCAAAAAACACACACAGAATCCTCTCAGGGGTGCTATCAAACACTTACAGGCTCGCCAACTCAGGAGAGTGTCTGATACAAAGTGTCAACCCAAACGTACGGTAACTACTTATGCTATCCAAAAACTCTTTCACTACTATTGCAGCATACGTCCACACCACAATCACTTCAACCCCAGGCGGTACCCTGTCTGCCACCGATACTGGTGAGATTACGGACCCATGAGGTGGTTACTGGGTAAATATTTACCCAGCAATACTCACCCGTGAGGCAATGTGGTCTCTCTCTCTCTCTCTCTCTCTCTCTCTCTCTCTCTCTCTCTCTCTCTCTCTCTCGGCTAGGCTAGGCACCGTGTGTTGGCAGTTGTAAGATAAGCACCAGTCTCAGTAGCCCCTGGTCACTGCAGCAAGCTGCTCCTGATCCTCCCCTCCCAGACGGAGCTGGACCACATTCTTCTCCACTGCTTCAACAACTTTCACTTTCCCACTGGGTCCCAGGTCAGAGACGGTCCCCTGTCTGTGACAGATCAGATAGGAATGGTAGGGTTAGGGCAAGTCTCGCTATCGCTCTCGCGCCAACTATGTGCCAGCTGTCATAGGGTCAGCCATGACAGGGCCAGTGGTACTGTCCCTGTTCTTGCTGCCCCGAACACAGCCTGCAGCAGTGCTGTAGGGGTGAGTGCTGGGGTACAGCAAAGCGCTCACTTGCTGGAYACACTGTTGCTTATACATCACCAGCGCTCTGAGGCCCTTTGTGTTCTCTGATCCAGGATTACTGAGCCCTGTGTGGAGGGAAAGTTCAGGCACACACTGCGACAACACTCTCTGTTTGTGTGAGTGTGTCTGTGTTTGTGTGCGTTTGCGTATGTGCGCGTTTGTTTGCACGTGTGTGTGTGTGTGTGTAAACAACATATCTAGTATCTACCAATAATTAATATTGAGAAACGAATGTCTATCCACTGACTCATCAGATAAACAGCCTGTAATAAACACTGAACTTTGTGATGTGTC
>NC_036838.1:3668769-3669557 GCF_002910315.2 Salvelinus sp. IW2-2015 | reverse complement strand
ACTGCGTTGCGTTGCTCCCACAAGCCGAGGAAGCAGTTTCGTCGCACGACATTTGCAGGGACAAACAAGTAAAAACCTGATCGAGTGTTGATCTTGAYCWTGACAGTGCTACTGAAGACCTTTAGTTCATACTCCTTAACCCGTTGCCCCTCTTACATTAAATTCATTGCTCCACATGTTTTCTGCAGCAAAAGAGCACAAGCAATTCTGACAACTGACATATGTTTTGTTTTTACATATTCCTTTAGGCATTTAAGCTTTATTAAACCAACAGTGGGACCTGTAGGTATCATTTGAAACACACTGTAGCACACTGTGTACTGTGTTAACGCCTAGAGGGTTTTGTCGGAGCATGATATCCTTATGCAACCTCTGAGACTAGAGCCCTGATTTGTAGGTTATTATGGTATTAATCCAAACCAGTTCAAAGGATTAACTGCAGTTCAACTCTTTAGCATTATCTCTTAGTAACTGGTCACGTTTTTTCTTCCACATACCTGACATGCCATTGTAAACCAGTAAACCATTATTATACTGTTGAAGACGGTTTGGGACATACATACATTTACAATACTTCATAAACACACTTTTTAAGAGTAGGGGTAATAATGTCTGTCTGGGCCAAATTCCTAAACTGGCCTACCATATTACCATGGCCACCTAATTATCCCCAACTTCCAAATGGCTCATTTAAAACCTATCTAAGTCCTCCTGCAATGCTCCACAGGGCTCTGCTGTAAAATATGTTGTTATAGCTTACTTCGAAGCTATACCACATTGTGAAAATG
>NC_036838.1:3618889-3668744 GCF_002910315.2 Salvelinus sp. IW2-2015 | reverse complement strand
GTATGCTCTAGAACACGTCACCTGCTTTAGTGCAGCCTTTATGCTTCTATTAACACCCAACACTGGGAGGACCGGCTCTGGCCCAGTAGCTTGCCCTTATTCTCTAATACTACGACGTGGACACAACCCACTGGCTGTAGCTGCTGGACCTTACCGCTCCTTAGACTGGAGTGTGCTGTCCCGGGCAGCGACGAGAGTCCTGCTCACTGTCTATAATCCTCTGACGAGCGAAGAGCCCGCGCGCGAGTGTTTGCTGCGTCATGAGTTTACTCTGGAGGGGCCGTACCCTAGGCTGGACGCAAAATCTCAATCCTCTTTCTCGAGAAAGGACGATCAACTCTGACGGTCTCGCGACCGCACTCATCCTTCTGGAGGGGCAAGACCTCGGCTTAGTACATGGCGTCACGGTCTCTTGTGCTGCTTACACCACAACTTTACTGTGAACTGGGGCCCATTCTGGGACAGAGCCTCACTTAAAACATTTATCTCTATTCTTGAGAGGCCGCCGTGGGCGAGACGCGCCGTGCCTTAGACTACACTAGGCGAAGGACAGAACTTCTGACATAGCATGGCTGTCAGAAACACTTACATTTCCTTTCTAGAGAAGGCATGCCTGGCTGTAATTAGAGTCTCGTCGGCCCTTCAATCCTTTCCTAGGACATGGCCTCACGCGCCCATGATGTGCATCCCTGCCTATCATTTCTGGGCAAACGCGGCATAGATCACTGGCCTCGGCTGGTCTGCCCATTACTCGGTCTCAATCCTATTACATGGACGCGAGCCGTCCTCAAGCGCGCCTGCGTGAGATTCTGGTCTCCGAGCCGTTACTACTGCCTCTGGAGGTCGAGCCCTGAGACTAGTCATGGTCTGGCTCTATTCACTTACTGGAAGGCGGCCTGCGTCTGAGGCGCGAGGCTGCCAGCTTATATATCCTTCTGGAGGGCCATAAGTCCTGGCTGCTGTTCTGGTGGACTATGACTCGATATTATTCGGGTGTGCGTCGCTAGGGAAACGCCCGAGGCCCGTGCGAATGCCTGCTAGGCTCAGCTCGAGATCCTCTGGTATGGCTCGCTCGACTGAGGACACACGCGAGCCAGCTCTGGTGGGTGTATCGCGCACGCACAGAGGACTAGTGGACTGGCTTGCACGTGATCACACAGTCTTATGATGAGATAACGGCCTTACCAGGTAAGCGCACATCTGGGACGTACGATATCTGAGGAGGCCTATCACGCTACGCAGTGAACACTACCATTGATATCAACAAACACTATGAGAATGATGGAGACAGTTCACCGACACATCGGACGAAGATATGCAGCACGTCCATGATAGGACGATGAGAGGCCAGCACTCACGAATACATACACGAGAATGAGATGAGACACATCTAGGCGATCGAGACAAAGCGACGAGCGTTTAAGCACCATGAGCAATTGCGAGCATTCGAGTAAGAATACTCAACAATAAGAACATCTGACTACACGATCGAAACTTTGGGGCGTACGACATAACACACACACACTATGAAAAGCTGCGAGCACAAATGTAATAGTCTAGCATTTGCATCATCAATTATTCACATCACACTAAGTGGACGTCGCAGGTACACTTAGTCAATGGCATCTCAAGAAGAGTATCAAACATACGTGCTAGAAGCGTAGAGGCTGAATCGAGCTATCAGTAAACGCATCTACGATCAGCACCTCACTCGAAGTCACCTGGCAAGAGAGTAGATGCACACGACGTAGTGATGACGCGATTGAGTAGCGCGCACCTGCGAGAACGAGCACACGGCACTACTTGAAGAGACACCAAACTATCGCACAGCACACATCTATTCAGTACGAATGAACTCCACGACGATGCATGAGACACGAGCCACACTATTGACGAGCGATAGTACTAATTTAGCATCATCACCACAGACACTACTCGAAGTACGAAGTAAATGGTCGTCAGTGCCAACTGTTACGAGGACAAGACCGACACAACTTAAGAACGCACCGTTAATAATCCTACTTAAGCATGGCAGAATACAACAACCCTCATACTAACAAGATACACATGCATCTGTGCTACACTAGAGAACAACAACAGATAGAATACCAAATGAATTCTGGTCACAGATAAACCCATCTCCCTGCCACACCCTTACAACATAAATGATAACGCAACCGAACACCGGCAAATTTCTGGCACTACAAGGTGAATCCAAACCATTCTATGAAGACGATGGCAGACATACCGCATCCTCCGTACATTTGCACCAGAGCATGTTCTGAGTGGATAGTGATGAGGAAGTTCATATTGTCTATCTGAGTTAAACACACACTCGAATGAAGGACATCGAATGTAAATTACTAGCAGCAAGGAAATACACACACATACAAAGGACGAGGAGGAATACAGAAGAATCACAACATCACTCAAGATGAGCCATGACCTAACGACAAAATACGTTACACAGCATGAACTAAGACAACATGACCATAACAGTAGAAGATGAGTATGAAAGGTTTTGAGTTTGAAGACCGGAAAACCATTAGAGCATAAATTGCCTTCTGCTGTACATCTGAGAACATACATTATCTATATCATCTACTATCTACTAATCACTATCTATTATCTATCTATCTATCTATCTATCTACTATCTATTATCACATCTACTTATCTATCTACTATCATCTACTATCTATCTATCTACTATCTATCTATCTATTATATATATATAATATATATAGTACCGATCAAAGTTTGATACAGCTACTCCATTCAGTTTTCTGTATTACTGTCTAACATGTAAATAAAGTGAAGAACATCAAAAACATGAAAAAAACACATGAATCATGTATACCAAAAAAGTGTAACAAATCAAAATTTATTTAGATTTTACATTCTCAAAGTAGCCACACTTGCCCTGAGAACAGCTTTGCCACACTCGCATTCCCACACTCACCTGGGCATGCTTTCCAACAGCCTTGAAGGATTCCCACATATCGAGCACTGTTGGCTGCTTTCCTTCACTCTAACGGTCCCAACTCATCCAAACCCATCTCAATTTGGTTGAGTGGTTTTGGAGCCAGTATCTATGGCTATCAACTTCAAAGTAGACCCAGATGCAGAACAACGTCGAATCAACAACAGTTTAAATCCAACAGGGGCAGCAAAATGCAGGCAAAGGCAGCAGGGGTCATAACAGGAGACAAAGCTGTGAGAATGTGTCCTTCATGGACACAGAAAGTGGGTTATACAAGGGTACGGGGCAACAGAAGACTAATACAAGCCAATAATTTTAGAGAATGGAAACGGCTGATAAACCGGGCAGAGTTGCGGTCCACCCGAGGGCAGATCCAGTGGATAGCCCTCTCGCCCGAAACGATACCTTGCGGAGCTGGGTCTGATGCGAATCCCTGTTCTTGATACCCTAGAGTTGGCTGAGGAGGCCGACGGGCTCTCCCCCAGTACGACAACAGGCGGACAAAACATCTGGAGAAGTACCGACCTCTTTTCCTGCTGGGAAGAGCGCGCCTGATACCCCAGGAACAATCATGCGATAGCCTTGGAAGAGCAGGAAGGGTGTTGCGGCGTGTTCCCCCCACACACTGCTGCTCCAGGTGGTGGGTGGCGGAGAGACCAGGCAACGCAGTAGTCCTCGAGTCCTGGTGGCTCGCTCTGACTGGCATTGACTGGGGTGAACCAGAGACAGGCTGGCGCCGACCCAATGAGGTGAACCCTACAGAACCGGACGAAACTTGAGCCCCGGTCGGAGACATGTCATGTCCATGGGCAGTCCATGGATCTGGAAGATGTGCTGCACCATGAGCTGGGCCGTCTCCTTGGCCGAGGGTAGTTTTGGGGAGGAATGAAGTGGGCGGCCACTGTCAGGATGGCAGTGTTGCCCTCAGACGGGGGGAGACCCGTGACAAAATCCAGGGATATGTGGGACCAGGAATGGCGAGGGACAGGCAGTGGTTGCAGAAGACCAGCYGGAGCTTGCCGAGGAGTCTTGTTCTGAKCACATACTGTGCAGGCGGCGACAAAAGCATTGTCGCACGAAGTCCAGGGTCCGACGGGAGCCCGGGTGGAAGGCAAGCCTGGAGGAATGGGCCCACTCCAGGACCGCRGAGTGAACAGCATCAGGCACAAACATCCGGTTGTCTGAGCCCCCCACAGGGTTCGGCTGGGACTGCTGCGCCTCCCTGACCTGTTTCCCTATACCCCAGCTGAGTGCCGTCATCAGGCACAAGATGGGAAGGATGGTCTTGGGCTCCGGGGTGGTAACTGTGGGGCTATAGCGGCGAGACAGGGTGTCCGGCTTGACGTTCTTGGACCCCGGCCGGTAAGAGAGGGAAAAGTTGAACCGGGTAAACAGCAGGGCCCATCTCGCTTGCCTGGAGTTGAGGCGCTAGGCGGTGCGGAGATACTCCAGGTTTTTGTGGCCGGTTCACACAATGAACGGATGTTCCGCCCCTTCCAGCCAGTGCCWCCATTCCTCCAACGCCATCTTCACTTCGAAAAGCTCTCGATTCCCCACATCGTAGTTCTTCTCCGTGGCGTTAAGGTGGTGGGAGAAGGCGGCGCAGGGATGCAGCTTAAGGTCCAGGGCAGAACGTTGGGACAGGACAGCCCCCACTCCAACATCCGAAGCATCGGCCTCTGCCACGAACTGACGGGAAGGGTCAGGATGAACCAAGATGGGAGCAGTGGTGAAGTGGTGTTTGAGGTCCCGGAACGCCTGGTCAGCGGTAGAGGACCACGTGAACGGAACCTTGGTAGAGGTGAGTGCAGAAAGCGGGAAACCAGRGTGCTCTAACCCCGGATAAAGTGTCGATAAAAGTTGGCAAACCCCAGGAAACAWTGCAGCTGCACCCTGKACGTAGGCTGAGGTAAATTCACCAAAACTCTCACCTTCCTGGGATCCATCTGGACACTCCCAGAAGAGATGATGTAACCCAGAAAGGGGATGGTKGAGCGATGGAACTCGCACTTCAGCACCTTCACAAAARGCTGATTCTCCAGAAGGCGTTGAAGAAGCTGCCGGACATGGAGCACGTGTTCTTGGGGGGAGCGGGAGAAGATGAGGATGTCATCAATGTAGACGAAGATGAACCGGTTCAACATGTCTTTGAGAACATAATTTACCAGAGCCAGGAACACAGCAAGGGCGATACTCGTAGTGGCCGCTGGCCGTGTTGAACGCGGTCTTCCACTCATCCCCCTCTCGTATCCACACCAGGTGGTAGGCATTCCGTAGATCTAGCTTGGAAAACACAGTGGCCCCCTGGAGCGGCTCGAAGGCAGAGGAAATGATTGGTAGTGGGTACCACCTCTTTAAGGAATACCTAGGATAGGATAAAGTAATCCTCCTAACTCCCCCCTCCCCCTTAAAAGAGTTAGATGCACTATTGTAAAGTGGTTGTTCCACTGGATATCATAAGGTGAATGCACCAATTTGTAAGTCGCTCTGGATAAGAGCGTCTGCTAAATGACTTAAATGTAAAATGTAAATGTAACGGTTCTTAACAGTAATGTCATTGAGTCCCCGGTAGTCAATGCACGGGCGGGAGAGGAAGAGGGACGGATAAATCCTGCAGCTAGGGAGTCCCCAATGTAGGTCTCCATTGCCTTGGTCTCCGGTCGCGACAGAGAGTACAGACGTCCCCGGGGCGGCGTGGTGCTAGGGAGAAGGTCAATCCTGCAGTCATAGGGTCGGTGCGGCGGAAGTGAAGTGGCTCGGGCCTTGCTGAACACCTCCCGGAGGTCCTGGCACTCCGCGAGGATGTCGGAGAGGTCCGGGGCACCTTCGGAGCCCCCAGGAACATGTCCCAAGGCAGGTTGCGCTGACTTCAGACAATGGGCGTGGCAGAACGAACTCCAGCCCATGATGGCACACGTAGACCAGTTGTGTTGCTGGAGACAGGAGAATCCCAAAACCACGGGAATCTGAGGAGACTTGATGAGCAGAAATTGAGCTCTAACATCCATGGGAATGGAGAGGGGCTGAGTGGGGATATTCAGCTTGGAAGCTAGGGTAGCGTCCACAAAGCTCTAATTGGCCCCAGAGTCAATGATGACCCGGAGAGATTTAGACTGGTTTCCCCACAGCAGAATGGCATGAAAAGGGGTGCGAGCAAGGGAAGYAGAAAAGTTCTCCATATGGCCCACCAGAGTACTCACTCCCACCGGTGAGCCTGGTCTTTTTAAAGGACAAGAGGACACAAAATGACCAAGAGTCCCGCAATACAGACAACTCTTCGTGTTGATCCTGTATTGCAGTTCCACTGGTGACAGCCCAGCTCTGCCCAGTTGCATAGGCTCGGGAAGCGGTGACTCGGCCCTCTATGGTGACTCTCGGGGGAGGTCAGGAAGCCTTGGGTTCACTCGGCAACGGGACCATCGGGGACTTYGGGGATGACTCGGAGGACTGGTGGAATCCCTGGATGTGCGAGCGAAAYCAAATTTCCTCTACCTCCGTCGTTCTCGTAATCAGGARTCCTGCCGAAGCTGGATTAGCTTCCAGGCAGCTTCTCCCCCGGAGACCGGGGCATCAAAAACCACCTCTCCACCTCTCCCATGAAYCCCTCCAGACTAATGCATTTGGCCGGCTATTGTTCCCATTCAGCATTAGCCCAGGTGAGAGCCCTCCCAGACATCAGCGTGACAAGGTAGGCTATTTTGGAGCGATCTGAGGGGAACGAGGAGGGCTGAATCTCGAAGACGAGGGCACACTGAGCTAGAAACACTCGGCTCTCCATTGAAGCATTCCGGGGGAGGTAAGCTGGGCTCCCGAGAAGGTTGGGTGACCGATGAGACGGCGCTGCTAGCAGCTGAGTTAATGAGGGGCTGTGGGGTTACCACCATGGTAGGCTGTCTCCCAGACAACCCACGGAATTGCTCCAGAAAAATGCCCAACACCCGGTCATGGCGTACAGACAACGTTTGGACCACCTCCATAAGATCACAAAGCAATTCCTTGTGCCTACCGATGGTGGCTCCTTGGAAGGAGATGGCGTTGCACAGCTGGCCCGGGTCTGCTGGGTCAGTCATGGCCAGTTCGTACTATCACATTTCAAGGTAAGACCCAGATGCAGACAACGCCGAATTAACACCAGTTTATTAATCCAACATGGGCAGGCAAAAGACAGGTCAWGGGCAGGCAGGAGTCAGTCATCCAGATTGGTGGGGCAAAGATACAGGATGGAAGGCAGGCTCAGGGTCAGGGCCGGGAAAACTAGAAAACGGGAACAATCGAGAGACAGGAACAGAGATAAAAACGCTGGTAGGTTTGACAAAACAAAACAAASTGGCAACAAACAAACAGAGAACACAGGTATAAATACACAGGGGATAATGGGGAAGGGGGTGGAGACAATCACAAAGACAGGTGAAACAGATCAGGGTGTGACAGATCACCCAGCCTGAAGGTACAGTATGTTGGGTCATTGTCCTCTTGTAAAACAAATGATAGTCCCACTAAGCGCAAACCAGATGGGATGGCATATTGCTGCAGAATGCTGTGGTAGCCATGCTGGTTAACTTTTCTGCGCTACGGATACCGAATAGGGTTCACTTTCCTAAACAACCGCTGAATTGCAGGGCGCCAAATTCAAAAATATTACAAAAAATATTTATAACCATGCAATCACAAGTGAAATATACCAAAACACAGCTTAGCTTGTTGTTAATCCACCTATCCTGTCAGATTTTGAAAAATTATTTTACAGCGAAAGAAATCCAAGCTTTTGTGAGTGTAGCTTTCAATGCTATGACAGCTTAGCCTTATATTAGCTTGGTTAGCTTGGTCACGAAAGTAGAAAAGCAATAATGAATCGCTTACCTTTGATAATCTTCGGGTGTTTCCACTCACGAGACTCCCAGTTACACAAAACAATGTTTTTTTGTTCGATAAATATTACTTTTATCACAAAAAAACGCCATTTGGGTTGCGCATTATTTTGAGAAAACAAAAGCCGTGTTCCGTTCGACAAATCCCAAAAAGTATCCGAAATGGTCGTAGAAACATTTCAAATGTTTTTTATAATCGAACCTCAGGTTGTCTTTAACAAACATAATCGATAATATTCAACCGGAGCATAACCTATTCATTAAGAGAGAAAAGGAAAATGGTGAGCTCCTCCCGCGCGCGCAGGAAATACTCCGAGGACACCTTACTAGTTTTGAAAAAAACTCGTTCATTTTCAAAATAAAAAGCCTGAAACTATGTCTAAAGCCTGGTCACAGCCTGAGGAAGCCATTGGAGAAGGAATCTGGTTGATACCCCTTTAAATTGAGGTTAGACGGGCCAGGAAACAAAGATAAACATTTTTTTATCACTTCCGGGTTACTTTTTCTCAGGATTTCGCTTGCAGAATAAGTATTCTTTATTCTCACAGACAATATTTTGACAGTTTTTGGAAACTTTGGAGTGTTTTTCATCCTAATCTGTAAATTTATATGCATATTTTACAATCTGGGCCAGAGAAATGTCCGTTTACGTTGGGCACCTTATTAAAAAAATAGCGCTATTAAGTGGCCTTGAATTCTAAATAAATCACAGACAGTGTTCACTAACAAAGCACCTCCACACCATCACACCATGCTTCACGGTGGGAACCACACATGCGGAGGTCATCTGTTCACCTACGTTCTCCAAAAAACATGGCGGTTGGAACCAAAAATCTCAAATTTGGACTCATCAAACCAAAGGACAGATTTCCACCGGTCTAATGTCAAACACATAAGAAGGAATGAAATTCCACAAATTAATTTTTGCACGCATGTTAATTGAAATGCATCCAGGTGACTACCTCATGAACTGGTAGAGAGAATGCCAAGAGTGTGTCAAAGCTGTCATCAAGGCAAAGGTTGGCGACTTTGAATAATCTTAAATATTAAATATATTTGATTTGCTTAACATTTTTTTGGATGCTACATGATTCCATATGTGTCATTTCATATTTTGATGTCTTCACTATTATTCTACAATGTAAAACATAGTAAAAAAAAAAGGCAAAACCCTTGAATGAGTAGGTGTGTCCAAACATTTGATTTGTACTATATATATATATATATATATAATATATATATTATATATATATATATATATATATAATATATATATATATATTCTAATATAAATTATAATTAATATAGATATATAATTTTATTAAGATATTCCAAAAAAGAGTGGTGAACATGTAAGCAAAATTAAAATAATTGCCCCTTTAAATCTAACAAAAGTGTGCGAGTTTGATTATGTGTCCATTAGGCCTATGTATTTTTTTTTTTATCAACATGAATTAGATTGAGCAATAAAAGCCGTGCTTCTTTTGSTAACATCCTTTCTGAATTTAAAAGTAATCCTCGAAGTAATCATCTAGTTTTTCAAAAGTATCTGTAATCTGATKACAATATTTTTGCTGGTAATTTAACTGATTACAGTTAACGTTTTTTTTGTAATCCATTACATGCAAAATATATATATTTCTACTATAATGTCTTTATTTCATATGTCTTCTTATCTGTTACTTCCTTTTCTTGTAAATTTATGATTCAGATCTCGGACAATAAATGTGGACTGTAAAACCAATATCCGTTTTATGACCGAGACTGTTGATCTTAATACATAATATTGTCACGCCCTGACCTTAGAGAGCTTTTTATGTCTCTATTTTGGTTTGGTCAGGGTGTGATTTGGGTGAGCATTCTATGTTCCTTTTTCTATGTTTTGTATTTCTTTGTTTTGGCCGGGTATGGTTCTCAATCAGGGACAGCTGACTATCGTTGTCTCTGATTGGGAACCATACTTAGGTAGCATTTTCCCTCCTATGTTTTGTGTGGGTAGTTGTTTTCTGTTTAGTGTTCTTCACCTGACAGGACTGTTTCGGTTTCGTGTATTCTCATTGTTATTTTTGTTTWAGTGTTCAGTTTCAATAAAAGTCATGAACACTCACCACGCTGCRCTTTGGTCCGATTCCTCCACATCCGACGACGACACCCGTTACAAATATAACACAACTGAGTCATGATAAAGTTATTCACTTAGTGTTCCAAAGTTCCTTGGGTTCTAAGACCTTTTAATATCAAGAATAAAATTGTAAATGATAAGTGGTCTGATAAAGGTTGATAAAATTAATGAATTTACTCATCACTATTGCTATTGAATTAAATATAGAATATGATACATTTCTAAGTGATAAAACATGAGTARAAAAATGCTAAATCATGACAACTTTTTCAGTTGCCTTCTTCATGCAATAAAAAAAAGTATTAGCCCCTTTTATTTTTGCCCATTTTCTATACTGAATGTTATCAGATCTTCAACCAAAACCTAYTATTAGATAAATTGATACTTATTTTATTTATTTAATTAACAAAGTTTTGCAAAGCCCAATACCCCTGTTTGAAAAGTAATTGTCCCCTTACACTCAATAATTGGTTGTGCCACCTTTATCCGCAATGACTGCAACCAAATGCTTCCTGTAGTTGTTAATCAGTCTCTCACATCGCTGTGGAGGAATTCTGGCCCACTCTTGCATGCAGAACTGCTTTAACTCAGCGACATTTGTGGGTTTTCAAGCATGAACTTGAACAGGTCACTAATCAACAAGGTCACTAAGCGGCAACAGTAAGAGACTTGTTTCTGGAAAGATGGATTTTTAAAAGTAGAAGTTCGAATTGTTTGGGTACAGACCTGGATAGTAAGACAGAACTCTGCAGGCTATCTCTGCAGTAGATGGCAACACTGCCCCCTTTGGCAGTTCTATCTTGTCGGAAAATGTTATAGTTARGGATGGWAATTTCAGGGTTTTTGGTGGACTTCCTAAGCCAGGATTCAGACATGGCTAGGACATTCGGGTTGGCAGAGTGTGCTAAAGCAGTGAAAAAGAAACTTAGGGAGGAGGCTTCTAATGTTAACATGCATGAAACCAAGGCTTTTACGGTTACAGAAGTCTGACAAATGAGAGCACCTAGGGAGTAAGAGTGGAGCTAGGCACTGCAGGGCCTGGATTAACCTCTACATCGCCAGAGGAACAGAGGAGGAGTAGGATGAGGGTACGGCTAAAGCCTATCAGGACTGGTCGTTTAGTGCGTTCAGAGCAGAGCGTAAAAGGAGCAGGTTTCTGGGCGTGAGAGAATAGATTCAAGGCATAATGTACAGACAGAAGCATGGTAAGATGTGAGTGCATTGGAGGTAAACCTAGGCATTGAGTAGTGATGAGAGAGATATTGTCTCTAGAGACGTTTAAACCAGGTGATGTCACCGCATATGTGGGAGGTGGAACTAAATGGTAGGTTAAGGCATATTGAGCAGGGCTAGAGGCTCTACAGTGAAATAAGACATTAATCACTAACCAGGACAGTAATGGACAAGGCATATTGATATTAGGGTGAGGCATGCGTAGCCGGGTGATCAATAGGGATCCAGTGAGTGGTTGGGCTGGCTGGAGACACGGCGRYMCAGACAGCTAGTAGGCCGGGRCTAMCAAGCTAGCAGAAGGGCTTTAGAGGGACGTCTCGACGGAGGAAAGTCTGTTTTGGAATCCGCGTACGGTGACGTCGATAGACCAGTCTTGATGGATTAGTAGGGTTCCGAGTAGCAGGGGTGTCCAAGTCTAATTGTCAAAATAGGTATAGTGGCCCAAGAAATTGGCCGATGGATAACATTCCAATATGCTCTAGACAGCTAGCAGCTAGCTGTCTAGACCCTGGTCATTCAGGGGTGGTCGCGATGTAGAGGCCAGTTGAGTACCCCCTCGAGCAGATTACGTCATAGTCCAGTCGTGAAGGATCTGCGGGTTTCCGTGCCCCGTACCGGCAGTAGAAGGGGTCCGGGTATTGTAGCCCAGGAGTGGCTGATGGGCGTCTTTAGCTAGCCGGGAGAAAGGGCCTAGCATGGGCTAGCTCCAGGCTAATTGGTGCTTGCTCCGGGACCGACGTTAGCCAGTACTCAGATAGCAGCTAGCTAGCTGCGAAGATCCAGGTGAAAATGTTCAGAGCTTGTGGTAGGAATCCGGGGATATGGAGAGAAAATAGGTCCGGTATGCTCTGGTTTGAGTCGCGTTGTACAAACTGGYGAGAGCTTTCCGGGCTAAAGGTTAGCTGATGACCGCTAGCAGTGGTTAGCTGACTACTAGCTAGTAGCTAGTGAGCTGGCTAGCTTCTGTTGGGGGGATTCCGGATTCGAGGTGAATAATACTTTAGAWWWWWWWTKATCCGCAGCACATTGGGTGAGGCGGGTTGCAGGAGAATGTTTTGAAGTTGAGTTTTAGAAAAAAATATAAAAAGATATGCAAAGAAAAAGATATTAAAATATATATACACGGGACACAACGAGGACAAAAGACGTCTGACTGCTACGCCATCTTGGATTTCTGTTCAAAATGTATCAAGACTGCCCAAATGTGCCTAATTTGTTTATTAATAACTTTTCATGTTCAAAATTGTGCACTCTCCCCAAACAATAGCATGGTATTTTTTCACTGTAATAGCTACTGTATTGGACAGTGCAGTTAGATTAACAAGAATTTAAGCTTTCTGCCAATATCAGATATGTCTATGTCCTGGCAAATTTTATTTTTGCTTGCAACCTCATGCTAATCGCATTAGCCTATGTTAGCTCAACTGTCCCGTGGACGGGACACCGATCCCGAAGAAGTTTAAGGAGCCTTTTGAAACTAGACTTGGCGCTCTGGTATAGAGGTCCTGGATGGCAGGAAGCTTGGCCCCAGTGATTTACTTGGCCGTACGCAGTACCCTCTGTAACGCCTTACATGCTGACCACACCACTTGCGTYGTGTGTGCGAGCGTTGCAAAATAAATAAAAATAAAAATCTCCTCATTTGTTTTTAGGAGCATATACCCACGTGGGTGATTGAAAAATTAACTAATGTCCACACTCCGGTCGGTTGTAGTAATGCTGTAAAGTTGGTTGCCATCGCCACATGAAGTCCAAAGAAGAAAAAGAAGACCGAAGGAAGSAGGATAGATAACGAGAAATGAATTTGGTTTCATCTGTGGATTAATTGTTGAAGTAGAGGTCCTTGTGCATTTCAGGTAAAATAACAAGCCAATGTTTATATACCAGGACAAATTAGCTAGCAACAGCATGTTAGCTAGCTAAATTGCCATAAATGTTTAATGCTTTTTGACCTGTCCCAAAATKTATATAATTGGTTCAGAGTTTGTTTGATATTTCAACCTGCGTGTCCTGATATCTTCTGGTGAGGGTGAAGAAAATCAACGTGCGCGCGATGGTGCATGAGCACGTGGACGCAGATGCCCGTCCGGTTTGGTCAGCATGTGGCATATGTGTTGTTGCCGACCCTTACCTCCTGGGGTGGCCCGTCAGGAAGTCCAGGATCCAGTTGCAGAGGGAGGTGTTTAGTCCCAGGGTCYTTATCTTAGTGATGAGCTTTGTGGGCACTATGGTGTGGAACGCTGAGCTGTAGTCAATGAACAGCATGCTCACATAAGTGTTCCTTTTGTCCAGGTGGGAAAGGGCAGTGTGGAGTGCAATTGAGATTGCGTCATCTGTGGATCTGTTGCGGCGGTATGCAARTTGGAGTGGGTCTAGGGTTTCTGGAATGATGGTGTTGATGTGAGCCATGACCAGCCTTTCAAAGCACTTYATGGCTACAGACGTGAGTGCTACGGGGCGGTAGTCATTTAGGCAGGTTATCTTGGCGTTYTTGGGCACAAGTGACTATGGTGGTCTGCTTGAAACATGTAGGTATTACAGACTCAGTCAGGGAGAGGTTGAAAATGTCAGTGAAGACACTTGCCAGTTGATCCGTGCATGCTCTGAGTACACGTCCTGGTAATTCATCTGGCCCCGCGGCCTTGTGAATACTTACTCACATCGGCTATGGAGAACATGATCACACAGTCGTCCAGAACAGCTGGTGCTCTCATGCATGGTTCAGTGTTGTTTGCCTCGAAGTGAGCATGAAAAGCATTTAGCTCTTCTGGTAGGGTCGTGTCACTTGGCAGCTCGYGGCTGGGTTTCCCTTTGYAGTCCGTAATAGTTTGCAATCCCTGCCACATCCGACGACCGTCAGAGCCGGTGTAGTAGGATTCAATCTTAGTGCTGTATTGACGYTTTGCCTTTTTAATGGTTCGTCTGAGGGCATAGCGGGATTTCTTATAAGTGTCCGGAATAGTGTCCCGCTCCTTGAAAGCGGCAGCTCTAGTCTTTAGCTCTGTGCAGATGTTGCCTGTAATCCATAGCTTCTGTTTGGGATATGTACCCATGGTCACTGTGGGGATGATGTCATTGATGCACTTATTGATGAAGCGGTTGACTGAGGTGGTATACTCCTCAATGCCATTGGATGAATCCCGGAACATATTCCAGTCTGTGCTAGCAAAACAGTCCTGTAGCTTAGCATTTGCGTCATCTGACCACTTATTGAGCGAGTCACTGGTACATCCTGCTTTAGTTTCTGCTAGTAAGCAGGAATAAGGAGGATAGAATTATGGTCAGATTTGCCAAATGGAGGGCAAGGGAGAGCTTTGTACGCATCTCTGTGTGTGGAGTAAAGGTGGTCTAGAGCTTTTTTCCCTCTGGTTGCACATGTGACATGCTAGTAGAAATGAGGTAAAACGGATTTAAGTTTTCCTGCATTAAAGTCCCTGGCCACTAGGAGTGCTGCTTCTGCTTTCTTGTTTGCTTATGGCCTTATACAGCTCGGTGAGTGCAGTCTTAGTGCCAGCATCAGTTTGTGGTGGTAAATAGACAGCTACAAAAAATATAGATGAAAACTCTCTAGGTAGATAGAGTGATCTACAGCTTATTATGAGGTACTCTACCTCAGGCGAGCAAAACCTCAAGACTTCCTTAATATTAGAGATCGCGCACCAGCTGTTATTGACAAACAGACACAGACCACCACCCCTCTTCTTACTGGAGGTAGCTGTTCTGTCTTGCCGATGCACGGAAAACCCAGCCAGGTCTTGAGGCAGCAAAGCATCCCCAAACCATCACACTACCACCACCATGCTTGACCGTTGGTATGAGGTTCTTACTGTGGAATATAGTGTTTGGTTTTCGCCAGACATAACGGGACCCATCTCGTCCAAAAAGTTGACTTAAGTTTGCCAAAAAGCACCTGGAAGCACCTGGATGTCATCAAGACTCTTGGAAGAATGTTATATGGACAGATGAGTCAAAAGTATAACTTTTGGTTGATATTGGTCCCATTATGCCTGGCAAAAACCAAACACTGCATTCTACAGGAACCATGAATTCTGCTCTGTATCAGAGAATTCTACAGGAGAATGTCAGGCCATCTGTCAGTAAGCGGACGCTAAAGCGCAGCTGAGTCATGCAGCAAGACAATGATCCAAAATACACAATCAAGTCTACATGAAAATCGCTAAAAAGCAATACATTTGAAGTTTTGGAATGGTCTAGTCAAAGTCCAGACCTAATCCCAATTGAGATGTTATGGCAGGACTTGAAATGAGCAGTTCATGCTTAAAATCACACCAATGTCATTAAGTTAAAGCAGTTCTGCATGGAAGAGTGGGMCAAAATGCTCCACAGCGACGTGAGAGACTGATCAACAACTACAGGAAGCGTTTGGTTGGAGTCATTGCAGCTGAAGGTGGCACAACCAGTTATTGAGTGTAAGTGGGCAAGTACTTTTTCACACAGGGGAATTGGGTGTTGCATAACTTTGTCTATGAAATAAATTAAATAAGTATGTAATTGTTGTGTTATTTGTTCACTCGGGTTCCATTTATCTAATATTAGGTTTTGGTCGAAGATCTGATAACATTCAGTGTCAAAAATATGCAAAAGTAGAGAACATTTTTCCCAGCACTGTAAGTGTTGATATGACAGCAGTCAAAAATAGTCCCTTRTTGTCTGTTATTGGACACATTGTTCATGGCCTCGCTTGTGCTTGTCTTACAGTACGGTGTGCATCTTCACGCAATGGCATCAGTTGGATCTCATTTAGCTGTTATCCCTTGTTTGAGACAAATCTTTCCTCACATTCACTTGCTTGCCACACGTACCACAAACATGTCGCTTGCAGGTGACACAGGGGCGTTCCGAGTGCATCGGCCCACCACAATAGAATGGCCCGCCCTGTTCGTCATTCACAATTGGTGATTATATAATAATGCATCGTTCTATTCCCCTCGCTCATCAACTCACACATTCTCTCCCACCATACTATATTTCTGTTATATGTGTGAAATTAGTTTTGATATTGTTTAGGTTCAGTGATTATCAACTGGGCARGACACCTTCAACTTTCGGGGGTAGGAGGGGCAGCGGGGGRAAACCATGCAMAAAATGACATATCCTCCTAAAACTGGTCATAACACCGGTTCTGTTTGTGATATTAAGRTTCTAACAACGATGGTGCGTTATATAGMCTTATTTAGGAAAACCCAAGGATGGGGGGGGGCATGTAAATTAGTTTTGCGTCCACACGACGCTCTGTGCACTGATAGTGTTAAAGCTGAGGAGAGAGGAACAACAAAAAATGATTAGGCCATATCATAATCTTCTTCGACATGGTTTTGTGAAAGCGCCTCCGGGTTTAGGAGTCCTTGTTGATCTGAAAAACAATTACACCTAGGAGTGGCACACTTTCCTGACATCACCTTTCTGTTGAACAAGGATGGGGACATACTTTACACATGTCCAAACAAGTCAAGGCAAAGGCAATCCATAGACAGCAGGAGGGGTTGCCAGAAGAGCAAAAGGTAGGGAGCGGCGTCTGTGTGCACTGACATTATCTGGTTTAGCCTACCCTCTGGCCATCACAACTGTTTTAGGATTAACCATTCCTTCCTAAGTTATAATTGATAAATTCAACTTGGTCAGTTGGTTAAAGCTAGAATCCTTAGTTGCTACCTCCATTTTTGTACTTAACAATTAATTATTTGCACCCATTGATTCTTGAAGAATATGACTTATAAATGCCGCATGAGTCATTTCAACTGTTGTACCCCATCAGRACCCAGAATAGAAGCTTTTTTTACCCCAATGTTCGTAAACAAAGTAAATGTAAACCAACACTGTMTAGCTTCAAAACATGGTTAAAAATAWAATGTTGATATCATGGATGGTCAGTTGTTGCATCCATAGATCTGTCTATGAATTTGAGAGTGGATACATTTCTCTAGGCCCATTCCTCAGCTTTTACAAAAACAGAGGAGGGGTGAGGGCTTTGTTATTGTTTCAACTATGGATTCTAGCTTTAAGGGCTTAAAAGAACAATATGTGCAGGCTGGCCCAAAAGCATTACAAGGATTGTGGTCAGACAAGCATGGCTTACACAACCACAACACTGGCGAGAGCAAATTATTTGCTACAACAAGGAGTGTCAGACAGTTATATTAGAGCTGTATGATTGGTCCCTCAATAACCAGCACTTTGGGACATAGGCTGATGTAAAAAGGGCTTTATAAATACATTTGATTGATTGATTGATAACCTTGATACTGTAGTGTACGTACTGGTAGAAATTGTAGAAATTGACCAATAGGCCAATGGGGGTAGATGCGTGTAATTGAATTTTAAATACTGCACACAGAGCAAGTGAACAACTTGATAGCCAGGGGGAAAGAAGACTAAGGCTGCGTTTAGACAGGCAGCCAATTCTGATATCTTTTCCACTAATTGGTATTTTGACCAATCACATTAGATGTTTTCACATCAGATCTTGTTTAGAGCTGATCTGATTGATCAACAGACCAATTAGTGAGAAAATAAAAGTGGGCTACAGCCTAAAATGTCTGTTTTTTTTGTCCCTGGGGCTGTCTGCTTAGACCTGACAAGACACCCTGAAAGTCTGAAGGTGGTTTACGGAGGTCAGGGAGTAAAATGGATCAATCATACTGTCTGTCTGCATCCTTTGAAGCCTAGTACGTTCATAAGGGCTCAAATCCACATTTCAGTTCAGTTCAATTCACAGAGCTAATGTGAGCGGACACCCTATAGCAGGGATCTCCTACTCCAACCCAATTGGCCAAAAGTAATCTGTCAACCATTTTAGATTCCACTTCATGTGGCCCATGCSTGGTTAATTAAGACAGTCTTAATTAAGACCGTCATAACGATAAATGTCAGTATGTGAAAAATCACATAAGATCATGGGAACACTTTAAATGTGTGTTGTAATGAGTGTTGCAATGAGTAAACAGTCTGTGTGGCACAAAGTGTGCATGAATTATGTSTGTCTGTTACTGTTTTCGCCTAGAGGACACAACATCTTATTCCATTTCTCCATCAGCTGTGTGGGCTTGAAAATAACTGCTAAGTACTTAGCCACTGGGCACAGATATCAATTCAACATATATTCCACGTTGGTTCAACATCATTTAATTGAAATGACGTGGAAACAACGTTGATTCAACCAGTGTGTGCCCGTTGGGTAGTAGTTCAGTAGCCATCTGTCAGTACGCTGTGTCACTCATGAACAAGCGGAAAGTGTAGGGACATGACAGGGACCTCCATCACACCTGTGTGAAGGCCACCGAAATTAAATTAAAGCGTGTTGACAAACAGCTAACATCAACCCACTCTGACCTTAAAAATGATCACATGATAGAGAGAGAGACAGGGAGGGAGGGATAGCAATTACATTAAAGATACTCTAAGCCGTTCAAATTCAACTGGCTTTCAAAGCCAGTTCCATTGCATCTTTCATTGTTCCCCTCTAATCAGGGACTGATTTAGACCTTGGACACCAGGTGTATGCAATTCATTATCAGGTAAAACAGAAAACCAGCAGGCTCCAGATCTTCTAGGGTAAGAGTTGAATAACCCTGCTCTAAGCTATGCTTGGGTAACTTTCAGCAATGCTGCAAAACCTGTAAGCATCAAAACCAAAGGGGGAATTACATGTCCAAAATAAACAAGTATTTTTTAATGGGGAAAAGCTATGATTATGAGGGTGGGGATGGGGAATGTGCTCCTCTCCAGTCTTGTTAATCTGAAAAGCTATTCATGTTTTTTGAATGGAACATCATACAGCGGTTTTCATTAGAAAGTACATATTGTTCTGAATGGACCAGGTGGCTCCTTTGCAAAAGCTCATGTTCTTTCATTACGTTTTTTGTTATTTCTCATTGAGGTCCACAAGTACTAATTTGAGGCTATTAGCGATTTGATTCTCCTAAGTAAAAGAGTCTGCATTGAGGATTGTCAACATTGAACTACCAAAGAGAAAGCTGTTTGTTATTTGTATTTGTATTCATTATGGTGACTTATGCTGCCTTGGCAGCAGCTACTCTTTCTAGGGTCTGGATTAAAAAACAACAACATTACAGTACATTCATTACAGAATTCACAACACACTAAGTGTGTGCCCTCAGGCACATACTCCACTACCACATATCTACAATGCAAAATCCATGTGTGTATGCATGTGTCTGTGCCTATGTTTGTGTTACTTCACAGTCCCTGCTGTTCCATAAGGTGTATTTTTACTTGCTTTTTAAATCTGATTCTACTGGTTGCATCAGTTACCTGATGTGGAGTAGAGTTCCATGTAGTCATGGCTCCATGTAGTACTGTGCGCCTCCTATACAGTGGCTTGCGAAAGTATTCCCCGCCCTTGGCATTTCTCCTATTTTGTTGCCTTACAACCTGGAATTGTTGAAAAAATATTTTTTGGGGGGGTTTGTATCATTTGATTTACACAACATGCCTACCACTTTGAAGATGCAAAATATTTTTTATTGTGAGAAACAAGAAATAAGACAAAAAAACAGAAAACTTGAGTGTGCATAACTATTCACCCCCCCAAAGTCAATACTTTGTAGAGCCACCTTTTGCAGAAATTACAGCTGCAAGTCTCTTGGGGTATGTCTCTATAAGCTTGGCACATCTAGCCACTGGGAATTTTGCCCATTCTTCAATGCAAAACTGCTCCAGCTTCTTCAAGTTGGATGGTTCCGCTGGTGTACAGCAATCTTTAGGTCATACCACAGATTCTCAATTGGATTGAGGTCTGGGCTTTGACTAGGCCATTCCAAGACATTTAAATGTTTCTCATTAAACCACTCGAGTGTTGCTTTAGCGGTATGCTTAGGGTCATTGTCCTGCTGGAAGGTGAACCTCTGTCCGAGTCTTAAATCTCTGGAAGACTGAAACAGGTTTCCCTCAAGAATTTCCATGTATTTAGCACCATCCATCATTCCTTAAATTCTGACCAGTTTCCCAGTCCCTGMCAATGAAAAACATCCCACAGCATAATGGTGCCACCACCATGCTTCACTGGGAGATGATGTTCTCGGGGTGATGAGAGGTGTTGGGTTTGCGCCAGACATAGCGTATTCACGGATGGCCTAAAAGCTCAATTTTAGTCTCATCATACCAGAGTATCTTCTTCCATATGTTTGGGGAGTCTCCCACATGCCTTTTGGCAAACGTGTCTGTTAATTCTTTTCTTTAAGCAATGGATTTTTTTCTGGCCAGTCTTCTGTAAAGCCCAGCTCTGTGGAGTGTACGACTTCAAGTGGTCCTATGGACAAATACTCCAATCTCAGCTGTGGAACTTTGCAGCTCCTTCAGGGTTATCTTTGGTCTCTTTGTTGGCTCTGATCAATGCCCCTCCTTGCCTGGTCCATGAGTTTTGGTGGGCGGCCCTCTCTTGGCAGGTTTGTTGTTGTGCCATATTCTTTCCATTTTTATATAATGGATTTAATGGTGCTCCGTGGGATGTTCAAAGGTTCTGATATTTTCTTTACAACGCAACCCTGATCTGTACTTCTCCACAACTTTGTCCATGACCTGTTTGGAGAGGCAGAGCAGTGCTTTAGTATGGACAGACTTCTCCTCATCTTAGCTAATGTTGTATCAATATGTTGTGACCGTGACAGTTTATAATCCAGGGTTACTCCAAGCAGTTTAGTCACCTCAACTTGCTCAATTTCCACATTATTCATTATGAGATGTAGTTGAGGTTTAGGGTTTAGTGAATGTTTTGTCCTAAATACAATGCTTTTAGTTTTGGAAATATTTAGGACTAACTTATTCTTTGCTACCCATTCCGAAACTAACTGCAGCTCTTTGTTAAGTGTTGCAGTCATTTCAGTCGCTGTAGTAGCTAACGTGTATAGTGTTGAGTCATCCGCATACATAGACACACTGGCCTTACTCAAAGCCAGTGGCATGTCGTTAGTAAAGATTGAAAAAAGCAAGGGGCCTAAACAGCTCCATCCACATTATAGAAGGGGGTGTAAAGCCATAGAACATACGTTTTTCGAGCAGCAGACTATGATCGATAATGTCAAAAGCTGCACTGAAGTTTAACAAGACAGCCCCTGCAATCATTTCATCACCAATTTCTCTCAGCCAATCATCAGTCATTTCTGTAAGTGCGTGCTTGTTGAGTGTCCTTCCCTATATGAGTGCTGAAAGTCTGTTGTCAATTTGCTTACTGTGAAATAACATTGTATCTGGTCAAACACTATTTTTTCCAGAAGTTTACTAAGGGTTGGTAACAAGCTGATTGGTCGGCTATTTGAGCCAGTAAAGTTTTTTTTACTATTGTTATGTGTCACACGCAGTCACAAACACAATGACACTTTCTCAAAGTGTAAACAATTGTGTTATTCTGAGGTTATGACGATACAATATATATCAGAACAGGGATTGAAAAATAAGGGATGGAGTGTATTGTGTTTGAATGTTTCATTTTCCTTAAACAGCTTGGAAGGCATAATAATGTGAACATASAGTACATAGAACTATGAAGGTGTGTTAGTAAGTGACTAATTAGCCTACCCACACAGATATACCATAACCACAGTATGGCAAAGGCTATACAGTAATGGGTAATGAAAATGATAACTAAGCATGACTTGCAGCATTCCGTCAGATATAATCATATGTAACAGTATAACTTTACGTCCGTCCCCTCGCCCCTAGCTAGCCATTTCACATCCGTTACACATACAACATGCTATTGAACATATAAAAGAGTTTGATTTCCCAAAAGACTGATAGATTGAATTCAGAGGTGAAAAGTACATCAGTATCAGTAACCGTCAGGGGCAAGTAATAAGAACAACACCAGTTTGTGGTTGCTTTCTATTTTACATGCTAATCATATCATTGCAAATGTCTTATACTAGAGGACATGTCTGTGAAAACAACTCCAGAGAGGGATGGCGAAGACACCACCTGTGCTGGAAAGGTTGAGTTTACACTCAACATCTGGGAAACACCTAGCTCGTGATTCACACTTTGCACCTGTTGACAAAATAGACTTGAGTTTGACGGGAGAAGACGTCTAGTGGCCCGTATATCAACACTGGCCTACGGCAGAAGCCAAATATGAAACCAGTTTTCTGTGTAATTCAGTTAATATCAATGGCATATCAACCTTTTTAATAAATGGCATATCAATATTTTTAATAAATGGCATGTCAATCTTTCCGCATGCTATCTGTGCTAAATTAACTCAATATTAGGAAGGTGTTCCTAATGTTTGGTATACTCAGTGTATATTAATGTGTTTCTGTGTATTGTTTTGGCCATTCCACACATACCTGTATTTGTGCAATAATGGGCAACCAACTATAACTTTGATGTGAAGTTTAGAGAACCTTTTGAAGGTAATTGTTATTGTATTCCTGAAGTCTCTCTCATGTCCTGAATGCCCTCTTGATTCACGTGACATCTCTATAACAATTTGTAACTTCATATTTGAATCTTTAACATAGTAAACATCAGGGTAACCATTTCATAAATTCCTCTTTATCAACGCCCCATGCCATGTCACCGACTACTTTTATGGTATGATGATCAATGTATTTACAACATTTTCTAAATGGAAAACGTAAATTTGTTCACTAACTATGAGGAAATAACGGTACCTATTTTTATTAGACCGAAGGACGTCAGATTTGGATTAGCCTCCACATTTGGGAGACTTCTATACCTGTTACCATTACCCTTGAACCTAATTTATTTGCCCAATAACATTTGAAAAATAAACATAATATAGATGAAATGTATAATTTGTATTTAAAAAATATTTCTGATGCTTCCATCTCCAAAATATAGCCTACCAACATGAGCATGTCATGTGAGCTAGCCAACTGTTCTACTAAGTTTAGGTAGAGGAGCCTATTTTACTGTATCCTACATTTTTCGGTGACAGAGGGGAAAGTAGACATTCTGTTGCGGGTTCCAGTCTTCTGTCATCTCTTAAAACGTAAGCTACTATCTTATCATATTCATAACTTGCTTATCTGAGGTTTATCATGCCGTGACAGTTGTCAGGTTGTACAGGAAAGTGAAAACAATTATGGAGGCAGAATGCCAGCTAACTCTCACGCGCACCACACCTTAGTTCCCTTTTTTAATGAGCTGACTAAGGACACACCTGTAGGATGCCTAATGAATATCTATTCACTTACATAATTATCTCAATGCGACATCCAGCCGCTCCCACCTCCAAGAGGGTATATATTCTGCTATCAGGCTTGAACTGGTTCACCACCAACTCTTCGAAGTACCACTCCGGGTTTTGTCAGCTCTACATACCCATCATCACAACGTCGCCATGAGTGCTTTATCACTTCGCAGTTATGGAGGCAGCCGAGGCTCATCCACCATGTCTCTCGGAGGAGGTTACCAGAGTCGCATCGCATCACGGGCACCAAGCGTCTATGGAGGGGCAGGGGGACAGAGTGTCCGCGTATCTTACGCTTCAGGCACCAGGAGCGGTTTTGATCTGTCCAGTGCGCTTGGAGGTGACAATGGCAGCTATGGTAGTAATGCAGTTTCGGTCAACGAGAAGGCCACCATGCAGAACCTCAACGACCGTTTGGCCACCTACCTGGAGAAGGTGCGCTCCTTGGAGACGGCGAATACTCATCTCGAGCGTCAAATCCGCGAGTGGTACGAGAAGAAGACACCGGTCATTAGAGATTACAATAAATACGAAGCTACTCTGGTCGACCTGCGCAGAAAGGTGAGTATTTTTGGGGCATCATAAATACAATATATTGCTATATTGAGCGAGATTGATATTATTACATTTTCTTTCATCAACCTCACTCCTATTTACTATTGAGTTTAGATTAAGTTTTCTATGATGAGAAATAATTAAAATAGGATGTATAATTTACAAAAGTAAAATGTCTAAACATTTCTACTCAGGCAGGAAACAACATATTTTCACATATACAATTCAGTTCTGGCTTACAAGACACAAGTCATACCCTGAAGTTCATTGACTGACTGCATCTATGAAGCTGTCAGGCTGCAATATAAGTGTGCCCTCGGGATGTGAATTTGTAAACCCTTGACTTTAATAGAGTGATCATACCAAGTTTACAGTAGTGATGGATTATAGGACTTACATGTCATGAGTGTTGTTTAGTTTGTTTGTTGAAAGAAAGCAATTACCCAAAAAAAGGGCTTGGCATGTGAAACCTTCACTTCCGTTCAACTTATCACCCTGTCAACATTTACATTCACACTCATGCCGCCTACATGACTTCTTTCAAAGGGGAGAGCCGTGAGCGTGATGATGACGCGGATTGAATCATGCCACTGTTCAATAGCATTTTGCATTATTTCATCTGATGTGATCCAAGTCATGCTTATCATTTTAATTTCCCATACATAACTGTGTGGCCGTTGTCATAGATAGGCTACAGTATATATGCGTGCGTAGGAGGCTAATCAATAAGTTACTAACACCCTATTATAGCTCTGATAGGCTTCTCCTTATCACGCAAGCAAATTATGTAATCATTGTGATAAGCCTGACAGGGTGTAATTGTCTTCCTTTTTTATGTACCATGTACCAACCAGTTTTTTTGTCCTGTTCTCAGATCAGTGCTGCCACTCTGAGCAACGCCAGTATCCTCCTGCAGATAGACAATGCCAAACTGGCAGCAGAGGACTTCAAAGTCAAGTGAGTACAAAGGGTCTATAAGATGGAAGCAGCAAACAACTGTTGAATTCACCTTAGAATAATACTTTAAGTCAGGATTGGAATGGGAACTAGACGTCATATGTAGACTTTAGTCATGCAACTTTTATACCATTATTACAGTATGAAGCCACACCTACTATGACATTACTCAAGGTCAATGTGCCCATGACGTGATGTTAAATGTCACATTACTGTACAGCTTAGATACATCATCAGCGGTCAACTGCACATAAAACTGGTCTGACTGGTTTTGTGCCATTTGGTATGTTTACTGTTGGCGGCAACTGTTAATAATGCTGGTTAACTCCATTTCCCTCTGGAAAGGTTTGAGAATGAAATGGTTATGCGTCAGTCGGTGGAGGCAGACATTGCTGGACTGAGGAAGGTTCTGGACGAGTTGACCATGTCCCGGTCAGACCTGGAAATGCAGATCGAGGGGCTGAAGGAGGAGCTAGTCTACCTCAAGAAGAACCATGAGGAGGTGAGTGTTCCTCAGGGCACTGTAGGGGCCTTGGAAGCCCCTACGAAGCCCCTCTTTTATCATACCATATCCCCAAGAGTCATGGCACAACCCTGTCAATAGCAAGACCTCACCACAGTTCAAAATTCTTATACATTTTACCTAGATGAAAACAATGTGGTTGTGAGAGTCTAATGGAATTGTCAGAGGCATAATTCATTCCCATCGCATGCCAAGCAGTGTTGTCTTTGGCTGTGTCAATGACAATGCAAACAACAGATCAAACAGACCTTATTTGGAGTGTCTGCGCTATCTCAGTTCGGGTAGCTTTAAAGCTGTCAGCAAATTTGTCGCAAGCCCTGCAGCAGTATGGCATAGATGCTAAAACCACACTTGAAGTCACAAGTATTATTTCATGTTGGATTACCTTGATTGTTTTCACAGTTATCATATACTTACTTTAGGATGGTTGTACAGGATGTCAGAGAAGCTGACGGAAATACACCATGAACACTGTAACTAGGTTATGAAAGATGGGGACAGTTTGTGACACCCAAGTACCTAATTGATTTCTCATGTGATTGGAACCTGAGACACCACCTGTCTGTGACCCAATTTGACCCCTCACCCCTATGTAATTGTGCTAGACAATTTCCCTGTCTGGGACAGTCAAGTTGTATCTTATCTTACAGCCTACCCAGTGGCAACCTCCATTGGCCTCTCACCTGGTGTTGACCCTAGTTGACCTCTGTCATCACTCTGTGCCCCTTATAGGAGATTGCTGCCATGCGGGCCCACATGAACGTCAGCTCAGTGAACGTGGAGGTGGACGCAGCACCCCAGCAGGACATGGCCAGGATGATGGAGGAGATCCGTACTCAGTACGAGGGCATCGCCGAGAAGAACCGCCGCGACATGGAGACCTGGTACAAGGGCAAGGTGAGGAGAAGAAGAGCCCAACCTTGTCTAGGGAGAACCTCTTGATCCATCTGTTCTGTTTTAGATCATATGAAAATGGTTTAGTACATCTTAAAAGGAACACTATGTCCTATGAGGGCAGTATTTAAAGTGCTTATAAACAACCAATTACTGTGATCACATACATTGATCATGTCAATATAGAGATAACAGACCATGGAGAATGACTTTTGTGCTTATTACTAGTACAAGTGGAGTTACACAACCCTTACCGTGTTCCTTCTGTACGTCCCAGTTTGATGAGCTGAACAAGGTGGTGACCAGCAGCACAGAGACCCTCCAAACGTCCCGCAGTGAGATCAACGAGCTCAAGAGGACCTTTCAGGCCCTGCAGATCGAGCTGCAGTCCCAACTCAGCCTGGTGAGGAAACAAATGCCCCCTCAACCCCCCTAACGTCACAACCCTCTCTGCCTCCTAGTTGATGCTAGGCGTATGAGTTTGAGTTAGAGCTAGACTAGGTGTAATTGCTGTAGAAGATTACTCGGAATTCGGAAATACATGACATTTACAAGATTCCACCTTCAGTTGAACAGTAGAGTACAACTGACACCTCAAAGTAAAACCATTATCAGTTAGACCTCACAAATACATTCCTACCCTACGGGTTACATATGAGTCCTCGGGTTTACCTTTTAGAAATGGAAGATTATGGATTAGTTACAGAGAGAGAAGAGAGAAGCAATCAGTCAACTCAGATCTTTGTAATTATCACAAACTATAATAATAATACATTTCATTTTTGACAAGCTCTTTGATTGATGGATATATGAAGTGAAGTTGAGGATAACAGTTTTTGTTATACCACAGCTGTGATCCTCAAAACTGAATTCTAAAAACACGTGCTCACCAGGAACTTCCCCTCAATCATTCACTGATGTCAGTGTGGGTAGCCTAAATCAACACCACTTGTTGAATCGTCTGAAGTCTTTAACCCTTCCTCTTCCTCCCTCTCTCCCTATAGAAATCAGCCTTGGAGGGCCAGCTGAATGAGACCGAGTCCCGCTACAGCATGCAGCTGAACCAGCTCCAGGGCATGGTCAACAGCCTGGAGCAGGAGTTGGGTCGCATGAAGACAGACATCGAGAGGCAGGCCAGCGAATACCGCATGCTCCTGGACATCAAGACCCGGCTGGAGATGGAGATCGCAGAGTACAGGAGGCTGCTGGACGGAGAGGATGTCGGGTAAGGAGAGAGGAGAAGGCTGCAGATCCCTAAGTTACATACCCAATGGGATTTACATGGGCTTCACATCCACAATGTAAATTATAAATGTGCATTTACATACCCAATTACAAATCAACCCCTCCCCTACCCCTTTGACACACCACCTGCTGTAGGAACTTTGAATCTAAAATGATTGGATACATGCAAGAACTATTGTGTGAATATTACTAGAGGGCAAGATGGAGCAATCATTACGCTAATGACCTACAGCAGCCTATCTGATCATTACAGATCTACAAGAAGTGCACAGGGGAAGGGGCCAGGGGTCAATTTGGAACTGGGCAATAGAGAGTAGAGAGATGAATGTAGAGTTGTTCATTAGGAAGGTACTTAACACTTAAACTATCTTCTGCCCTCCAGGAGAGCTGTCATYACCAAGAAGGTTGAGATTGTTGAGGTCAAAAAACGTAAGTAGAGCGAGACCATTTTCTATCATATCAAATTCCATATTGAGTGAACCCAGCGGTAGTAATTGTGAAACACTCTAGAACACAAAGGATTTGGTTGATTTGAATGTGTTACGGTGCTATGTGTTCTCATGGCTCTGTGCTTCTCCTCTTTAGCTATGCCCAACACTAAGTGTACTAATGGTTATTTGTCCCTACTTTGTAGCTGAGCCAGTGGTGACAAAGAGAGTGAGGACGGTGATTGAGGAGATGGTTGATGGAAAGGTGGTCTCCCGTACAGAGGATGTGGAGATGGAGGTCCCGAAAAAATAGATCCCTTGCCCACCCAAACCCACCTGTCATTAAAAGCCTGGTTCCCGCCTACAGCTAAAAGGAATACCAGGAATGTTAAAATGTTTTAATCTCCTCCGGATGGCATCGCTTTGGTGTTGCCTGTATGCTCGGTGAATGTACAGCACTGTGCAATCTTTGATACATTGACCATATTTGATATTTAAATTGACAAAACAAACATGCATTTGAATATCATTGTTGATCAAATGATAATGTATGACGTTTGGTTGAATTGTCCCAAACTACATAATAAAAGATGTTTCAGTATCTACCGTATTCGATCATTGTCTATTTGTTTTGAGCATGATCTCTCAAATCATTTTCCCTCGCAGTCCACTGTCTTATCATTGGAAAATAACATTGTTCAGAACATTTAAAGAGATGATCTTATATCAGTATATGTTATACTATATGTTATACTATAATCATTCCATGGAGGGCCTAGTGTTTGCGGGTTTTAGTTTTTTCCCTTTCAATTAAGACCTAGACAACCAGGTGAAGGGAGTTCTTTACTAATTAGTGACCTTAATTCATCAATCAAGTAGAAGGGAGGAGCGAAATCCCGCAGACCCTCGGCCCTCCGTGGAATGAGTTTGACACATTCTGTAGTGTTGTAATGTTATCTTCATCACAACATTTTCTATACATTTGATACCATTCAATTCCTTCCAACCATTTAACATGCTCTTTCACCAAATGCATATTAGATGATAGTATGATTCCGTATGATGTCATTAACAAATCAACACGGACAAATAAATAGGCAGCGAACTCTTTATGCGATTCCTTCAAAGAAGCATAATCCTGAGGCATTGTCAAAAGAGGGTTAGTCTAATGGGTGTGGATCACAGCCCTGTACATGTAGCACCTTTGGCATCTATAAAGTTGAGATAATCTATAAAGTTTGATCTCGGCAGACGACACTGAAGCAGTCAGATATCTCCAGTAAAATATATGATTTGAGGTCACAGTCTGAATTCCCCAAACAAATCACTTTAATTACAGATGATTACAAAGATACTGGAGTCAATAAACAGGGAGGTGAATAACTCAATTGAAAGGTTTCAAGTTGTTCTCAAGGGTGGGAAGGAACTGACGTAATAAAAGCATTGTAATGGTGAAGTCTTATGGGGACAGAGTGGGACAAGACCAATATAAACAGTGTGACTGAGGACAGTTGAGTAAGACTCAGAGCTACAGTATAAACAGTACTCTATGTACAGGTTCATGCTTGAGCAGGCCTGTTATTGAGTTAGGAGTGAGATTAGAGACAGTGAAGAATGGGGCGACAGGTAGTCGAGTGGTTAAGAGCGTTGGGCCAGTAACTGAAAGGTCACTCTTTTGAATCCCTGAGCCAACTAGGTGAAAGATATGTTGATGTGCCCTTGAGCAAGGCACTTAATCCTAATTGCTCCTGTAAATTGCTCTGGATAAGAGAGTCTGCTAAATGCCTAAAATATATATATATTGGATGAGAAAACATCCAATAGAAAAAAGAGAAAACATGTGAGATAGAGATGTGAAAGTAGTGATTGATAAATGTACCGTATTTAAGTTGACAAAACAAACATGCTTTACCATATTTCAGTGTTGATCAAATGATAATGTATGATGTTTGGTTGAATTGTCCCAAAATACACAATAAATACCATATTTCAGTGTTGATCAAATGATAATGTATGATGTTTGGTTGAATTGTCCCAAAATACACAATAAAAGATGTGTTTCAGTATCTACCGTATTTGATAATATTGAATTTGTTTTGAACAGGATCTCTCAATAGTTTGTCCTCTCATTCAGCTGTGTTCCACCAGATGGCAGCAAGCACTTCCTACTGTATGATAGTTACATTTACATTTAAGTCATTTAGCAGACGCTCTTATCCAGAGCGACTTACAAATTGGAAAGTTCATACATATTCATCCTGGTCCCCCCGTGGGGAATGAACCCACAACCCTGGCGTTGCAAGCGCCATGCTCTACCAACTGAGCCACACGGGACCACAGTTCAACTTGGTCTTGGTTTTGATTTATAAATGGTGCCAAGTACAATATCAAATGGTGGCATTCTGAGAGGGCTTTAGAGAACTCTGTCATCATCACAGCAAATATTTATGGGACCTGCACTAAAAGAAGTGTTTTCCTTTTAACAAAATGTGGTTGTCCTTCTTTGTAGGCGAAAACGTGTTTTAGCCCTAAGATCCAAATTAGAGCATGACAGACGTAGGTTTATCATGTTGAGAAATAAGGTGATGAAAGAAATCAGACAGGCCAAGGCAAACTTTTTTATTACAATAATTGGTAAAGCAAAGGGAAATTCTAAATTGATCTGGGAGAATCTAAAAAAGTTAACAGGGAAAGACCATAGTAACACTGCAAAAACTAGAAATCATGGTGAATATAATTTAACACAGGATGCAGTCGAAATAGCAATAGCCTTCAATTCCTACTTTATTGACTCTGTCAGGGTACTGACACAGAACCCCTCCACTGGTTTCTTGGGCTCAGTGCTAGTGAATGGCGCTCAACCTGTCTTCATCATAAGGGAGGTTTCTGAGTCGAAGGTGAACAAGGTGATTAGCTCACTAAAGAACTCTAAAGCCAAAAATGTGTTTGGGCTGGACTCTACCTTTCTTAAAAACTACAAAGAGTCACTCATTGGCCCCATTACTAAGGTCACCAACACATCTATTGGTCTCGGGCCATCTTTAAATCAGGCGACCCTGCTGACGTGAGTAACTACAGGCCCATTAGTATACTACCTGTGGTGTCAAAGGTTGTTGAAAAGTGTGTAGCAGAGCAACTGATTGCCCACCTCAATAACAGCCCCTTCACATTACACTCCATGCAGTTTGGCTTCAGAGCGAAACACTCCACAGAAACGGCCAACTGCTTTCTTCTGGAAAATGTGTCCAAGTCCAAGATGGACAAAGGGGGCGTTGTTGGGGCTGTGTTTCTGGACCTAAGGAAGGATTTTGAAACTGTTAACCATGAGATTCTCACCACAAAATTGTCCAAGTTCAACTTTTCCCCCAATGCCTTGAGATGGATGAAATCATACCTTGAAGGCAGAACTCAGTGTGTCAGAGTGAGCAATGAGCTGTCACCCACTCTTAGCTATGATGTGGGCATGCCCCAAGGGTCAATACTGCGGCCCCTCCTGTTCAGCCTGTACATTAATGATCTGCCTGCTGTCTGTACTGGGTCTGAAGATCAAATGTGTGCAGATGATACAATGATATTTGTGCATGCCAAGAGCAAATAACAAGCTGCACAAGAACTCACTACTGTAATGGTCCAGGTTACAAAGTGGCTCAGTGACTCGTGTTTGCATCTCAATGTGAAAAACTGTTTGCATGTTCTTCACAAAGAGGGCAACAGATGCTTCTGAGCCAGATGTCTATGTGTCAGGGGCGAAGCTCCAGGTGGTATCTGATTTTAAGTACCTTGGCATCATACTTGATTCCAACCTCTCTTTTAAAAAGCATGTGAAAAAGATCATTCAAATAACCAAATTCAACCTAGCTAATTTCCGATTTATACGAAATTGTTTGACTACAGAGGTAGCAAAACTGTACTTCAAATCTATGATACTCCCCAACTTAACATACTGCTTGACTAGTTGGGCCCAAGCTTGCTGTACAACATTAAAACCTATTCAGTCTGTCTACAAACAGGCTCTCAAAGTGCTTGATAGGAAGCCCAATAGCCATCACCACTGTTACATCCTCAGAAAGCATGAGCTCCTGATTTGGGAAAATCTTGTGCAATACACCGACGCATGTCTTGTATTCAAGATACTAAATGGCCTGGCTCCCCCTCCACTCATTATTTTTGTTAAACAGAAAACCCAAACATATGGCAGCAGATCCACAAGGTCTGCCATGAGAGGTGACTGTATAGTTCCCTTAAGGAAAAGCACCTTTAGTAAATCCGCTTTCTCTGTGAGAGCTTCCCATGTCTGGAATACACTGCCATCAGACACACATAACTGCACCCCATATCACACTTTCACAAAATGCATGAAGACATGGCTAAAGGTCAATCAGATTTGTGAACATAATCCCTAGCTGTGTATTGCCGCTTTCCATGTTGTCTGTTGCCTGTAGCTTGTGAGGTGTGGAAACAATTTGTTGTTTATATGAATTTTGTCTTGCTGCTTTTTGTTCTATGTTGCTCTGTATGCTACGTCTTGCTTGTCCTATGTTGCTCTGTCTGTATGCTATGTCTTGCTTGTCCTATGTTGCTCTGCGTGTGCTCACTGCTCAATGGTTGTCTATATTGTAATTGTTTTTAATAACCTGCCCAGGGACTGCGGTTGGAAATTAGCCCGGCTGGCTAAAACCGGCACTTTTACTGAAACGTTGATTAATGTGCACTGTCCCTGTAAAAATAAAATAAACTCAACTCAAACTCAATTTCTATGTGTTGGCCGGGTATGGTTCTCAATCAGGGACAGCTGTCTATCGTTGTCTCTGATTGGGAATCATACGTAGGCAGCCTTTTCCTCTTTTGTCATTGTGGGAAGTTGTCTTTGTTAGGGGCACTATAGCCCTTGTAGCTTCACGGTCGTTTTTGTTATTTCTTGTTTGTTGGCGACATTTTACTAATAAAAGAAAATGTACGCTCACCACGCTGCACCTTGGTCTCCTTCCTACGATGATCGTGACAGAACTTCCCACCACCAAAGGACCAAGCAGTGTGGCCAGGAGGAGCAGGGATCTAGGGCCCGGGAGAAGAGAGAATGGAGGACATCTTGGACATGGGAGGAGGTTATGGCAGGGGACAAGACCTTGCCATGGAAACAGGCTGAAGTAGCGAGGGAGGAACGACTTCGCTACCAGGAGTCACGGCAATGGAGCAGGCACGAGAGGCAGCCCCAAAACATTTTTTTGAGGGGGGCACACGAGGAAATTGGCTGAGTCAGGTTGGAGACCTGAGCCAACTCCCCGTGCTTCATATCGGAGGGAGCGTCGTACTGGTCAGGCACCGTGTTATGCGGTGGAGCGCACGGTGTCTCCAGTGAGCGTTCATAGCCCGGTGCACTACATTCCAGCTCCCCGCATTGGACGGGCTAGAGTGAGCATCCAGCCAGGACGGAAGGTGCCGGCTCAGCGCATCTGGCCTCCAGTGCGTCTCCACGGCCCAGGATATCCTGTGCCGGCTCTGGGCACTGTGTCTCCGGTGCGTCTGCACAGCCCAGTGTGTCCTGTGCCAGCGCCCCGCATCTGCAGGGCGAAAATAACCATCCAGCCAGGACGGGTTGTGCAGGCTCTATGCTCGAGACCTCCAGTGCACCTCCACGGCCCAGTGTATCCTGTGCCTGCCCCCAGAACCAGGCCTCCTGTATGTCTCCCCAGCCTGGTGAGTCCTGTGCCTGCCCCCAGACCCAGGCCTCCTGTATGTCTCCCCAGCCTGGTAAGCCCAGTGGCAGCTCCACGCACCAGGCTGCCAGTACGTCTCCTCAGTCCGTTGAGACCTGTTCCGGCTCCACGGAGGAAGCCTCCAGTGATGATCCAGGGCACGAAGCCTCCAGTGATGATCCATGGCACGAAGCCTCCAGTGATGATCCATGGCACGAAGCCTCCAGTGATGATCCAGGGCACGAAGCCTCCTAGTTGATGATCCATGGCACGAAGCCTCCAGTGATGATCCATGGCACGAAGCCTCCAGTGATGATCCATGGCACGAAGCCTCCAGTGATGATCCATGGCACGAAGCCTCCAGTGATGATCCATGTCACGAAGCCTCCAGTGATGATCCATGGCACGAAGCCTCCAGTGATATCCATGGCACGAAGCCTCCAATGACGGTCTCCAGTCCGGAGCCTCCAGCGACCGGTCTCCAGTCCGGAGCCTCCAGCGACCGGTCTCCAGTCCGGAGCCTCCAGCGACCGGCCTCCAGTCCGGAGCCTCCAGCGACCGGTCTCCAGTCCGGAGCCTCGAGCGACCGGTCTCCAGTCCGGAGCCTCCAGCGACCGGCCTCCAGTCCAGAGCCTCCAATGACGGTCTCCAGTCCGGAGCCTCCAGCGACGGTCCCCATTCCGGAGCCCTCAACGAGGGTCCGCAGTCCGGGGCCCACAGCGAAGGTCCCCCAGTCCGGGGCCCGCAGCGAAGGTCCCCAGTCCGGGGCCCGCAACGAGGGTCCCCAGTCCGGGGTCGGCGACGAGGGTCCCCGCACCAGAGGCGCCACCAAAGTGGGGTGAGCCAGAGGTGGAGCGGGGTCTACGTCCCGCAACAGAGCCGCCACCGCGGATAGATGCCCACCCAGACCCTTCCCTATAGGTTCAGTTTTGCGGCCGGAGTCCGCACCTTGGGGTGCAGCTGTCTATCGTTGTCTCTGATTGGGAATCATACTTAGGCAGCCTTTTCCTCTTTTGTCATTGAGGGAAGTTGTCTTTGTTAGGGACACTATAGCCCTTGTAGCTTCACGGTCGTTTTTGTTATTTCTTGTTTTGTTGGCGACATTTTACTAATAAAAGAACATGTACGCTCACCACACTGTCACCTTCCTACGACGATCGTGACAATTATGAGTATGTCTGTAAATTGATGTGGCTCTCTGCAAAATCACCGGATGTTTTGGAAGCAAAACATTAATGAACATAACGCGCCAATGTAAACTGAGATTTTTGGATATTAATATGAACTTTATCGAACAAAACATGTATTGTGTAACATGAAGTCCTATGAGTGTCATCTGATGAAGATCATCGAAGGTTAGTGATTCATTTTATCTCTATTTCTGCTCTTTGTGACTCCTCTCTTTGGCTGGAAAAATGGCTGTGTTTTTCTGTAACTAGGTGCTGACCTAAGATAATCGCATGGTATGCTTTCGTCGTAAAGCCTTTTTGAAATCGGAAAGTGTGCAAAGCTGTCATCAAGGCAAAGGGTGGCTACTTTGAAGAATCTCACATCTCAAATCTGTTTTCATTTGTTTAACACTTTTTGGGTTACTACATGATTCCATATGTGTTATTTCATAGTTTTGATGTCTTCACTTTTATTCTACAATGTAGAAAATAGTAAAAATAAAGAAAAACCCTGCAATGAGTAGGTGTGTCCAAACTTTTGACTGGTACTGTATATTTTGTACACAATAAAGAAAATAAATGATGGGTCAAAATGTAAATATTGCTCCCAACATTGATCAAAGCTCAGAAAAATTATAAGCTATTCTTGATCTGACTGAGCTCTAATAAAAAAAAAACGAATGAGTGCAAAACCGGTAAATAGTCGCTTGTAGATATTTTATGTCAGTCAGTTAGGAAACTTCTATTGTAAAAACGGCTAGCTGGAGCTCATCTGAGCGGTTGGCTGTGAATGCCCTCACCCGCTAGTACTTAATGCTGATATAATTGGTTCTGACTCGCTAAAGACTGTCCGGCAAGAACAGTACGGATGCTTCTTAGACCAATTATCTTATTATCTTCATCACCACCACACACTACAGTATTCACACTCAAAGACAGAAATCATCAGTTTACATAGGATGGACTTGTGGTTCTGATAGGTAAGAACAATTATAAACTAGGTGGTTTGAGCCCTGAATGCTGATTGGCTGACAGCCGTGGTATATCAGACCGTATACCACGGGTATGACAAAACATTTATTTTTACTGCTCTAATTACGTTGGTAACTAGTTTTTATAATAGCAATAAGACACCTCGGGGGTTTGTGGTATATGGCCAATACACAACGGCTAAGGGCTGTATCCAGGCACTCCGCGATGCGTCTTGCTTAAGATCAGCCCTTAGCCGTGGTATATTGGCCATATACCACACCCCTCATGCCCTATTGCTTAAATATACAATGTTGTAAGCAATGCAAAAGGAATATCTACACAGGAAATAACGGCAAAGCATCTACGCAGGGATATTCACATAACAGCATATACATTTACATCTGTACCGTATATAAACATCTCGCTGGAGAGAGAGAGAACTAATTACTTAGACAGGTGAGATTTATGGCCCTCTCTCTCAGGACTGGTGGAGATCTTATCTGATCTGTGTCTAGTTCCACAGAGTCATAAATCTTACTCTCCATGCAGGAGCACGAGGACAGTCTACTACAGGCTATATAGGAATTAACCATCTCTAAACAATAACAATATACTGCAAAACGCTCATGCATTCAATGCAATACATGCAATTATAAACAACATTCACATGAAATATATACTGAACAAAAATATAAATGCAACATGCAACAATTTCAAACATTTTACTGAGTTACAGTTCAAAGAAAGAAATCAGTCAATTGAAACAAACTCATTAGGCCCTAATTTATGGATTTGACATAACTGGTCAGGGGCGCGCAGCAATGGGCCCACCCATTTGGGAGCAAGGCCCAGCTAATCAGAATGAGTTTTTCCCCACAAAAGGGCTTTATTACAGACAGAAATATGCAGTATATATATTTTTTGTTCAGTATACATAATCTGCAGCAGTACTATTCAGCTACAGATGTAACAAGATAATCAGGCCTTGCTTCCAGTCAATCACCATGAAGTAGCATTAACCCACCCGACAACTCACTTCTTCCTAAAATAAACACACCGATAACTTGGTCGGCAGCCAAATTTGCATCATTGTCTGTAGACAATGATAGCAACTCTGACCTTGAGTGGGAGGGGTCAGAGTCCAAATGTGCATTCGGGCGCTCTGATTGGTGGAAACCAGGAGGCTGTGATAGACAGCTGAGAAGAGGAGAAATCATCCCAAAGAGACTATGGGGAAAGTCACGTGCACAGGCATGGCTGTGATCTATTGCAGTAACGTTGAAGGGCTCTTACTACTTAGCCAGCTAGAAGGATGAACTAATAAGCTAACTTTAAACTGAGCCTACCTTAGCAGGAGMAAAAATAGGCTTCTAAGTTCTCATAATAACATAATAACTCTGCAGGCTGCAATGCATGCAGAAGGAAACAGAGGAGACAGAGAGAGAGAAGAAGCAATCAGAGAGAGGTTAGTACAGTGGCTCACAAACTTGGGGTCTGGTCCCCATGCAGGGTCCACTAAGAAAATCTGTACTAATCTTATCAAACAAGTTAGGAACCTAAAAAAACTAAGATGTGTTTCAATATGAACATCTCCACATGGCGTATATTTATTTTCGGSCTCCATTAAATTCCATCAGAATGCAAACAATACAGTTCTAAAACGTCATATGTTTTTGTTTATATGATTGTTCATCATATCTCGATTTGCCCACTGGACTTTATAGTTTATCGTATTAATACAGAATCGTAAGTAATATTCTAGTAATTCATGTGAATGTGATAATCCAATCATGTGTGCTCCATTTATGTCTGTTTTGTGCAGAGTTTGATTAGTAATGCCTAGGAATACAAATGTGAACGCTACGTAGTTTGAAAAAAGAGATATCTATGTAAAGAGTTGATTATTTCATGCAATTCATCATTACAACTGATTGAACTGTTGCTACATGTCAGTATGAATAATTTATCATATTTCCCCCCTTTCAGGGGTATAACATTATATTGGTATAGCTGATAGGCTATACAGTGCATTCGTAAAGTATTCAGACATTTCACTTTTTCCACATTTTGTTACGTTACAGCCTTATTCTACATATTCTATAACATCAATCTAAACACAATACCCCATAATGACAAAGCAAAAACATGTTTTTAGAAAAAAAACGGAAATATCACATTTACATAAGTATTCAGACCCTTTACTCAGTACCTTTGGCAGCGATTACAGCCACGAGTCTTCTTGGGTATGATGCTACAAGTTTGGCACACCTGTATTTCCTCTCAAGCTCTGTCAGGTTGAATGGGGAGCGTCGCTGCACAGCTATTTTCAGGTCTCTCCAGAGATGTTCGATCTGGGTCAGGGTTCTGGCTGGGCCACTCAAGGACATTGAGAGACTTGTTCTGAAGCCACTCCTGTGTTGTCTTGGCTGTGTGCTTAGGGTCATTGTCCTGTTGGAAGGTGAAACTTCGCCCCAGTCTGAGGTCCTGAGCGCTCTGGATCATGTTTTCATCAAGRATCTCTTCGTACTTTGCTTCATTCATCTTTTCCTCGATCCTGACTAGTCTCCCAGTCCCTACTGCTGAAAAACATCCCCACAGCATGATGCTGTAGGGATGGTTTTGGCCAGATGATGAGCGGTTCCTGCTTTCCTCCAGACGTGACGCTTGTCATTCAGGCCAAAGAGTTCAATCTTGCTTTCATCAGACCAGAGAATCTTGTTTCTTATGGTCTGAGAGTCCTTTAGGTGCCTTTTGGCAAACTCCAAGTGGGCTGTCATGTGCCTTTTACTTAAGAGTGGCTTTCGTCTGGCCAATCTACCATAAAGGCCTGATTGGTGGAGTCGTGCGGAGATGGTTGTCCTTCTGGAAGGTTCTCCCATCTCCACAGAAGAACTCTGGACCTCTGTCAGAGTGACCATCGGGTTCTTGGCCAAGGCCCTTCTAACACGATTGCTCAGTTTGGCCGGGCGGCCAGCTCTAGGAAGAGTCTTGTTCGTTCCAAACTTCTTCCATTTAATAATGATAGAGGTCACAGTGTTCTTGGGGACCTTCAATGCTGCAGAAATGTTTGGTACCCTTCCTCAGATCTGTGGCTCGACACAACTCTGTCTCGGAGCTGTATGGACAATTTCTTTAACCTCATGGCTTGGTTTTTGCTCTGATATGCACCGTCAACTGTAGGACCTTATATAGTCATGTGTGTGCCTTTCTAATTAATGTCCAATCAATTACATTTACCACAGGTGGACTCCAATCAATTTGTAGAAAAATCTCAAGCAGCGACGCACCCCATCCAACCTGACAGAGCTTGAGAGGATCTGCAGAGAAGAATGGGAGAAACTCCCCAAAATACCGGTGTGTCAAGGTTGTACTGTACTGTAGCGTCATACCCAAGAAGACTCGAGGCTGTAATCGCTGCCAAAGGTGCTTCAACAAAGTACTGCGTAAAGGGTCTGAATACTTATGTAAATGTCATATTTCAGTTTTTATATTTAATACATTTCCATGTCTAAATTCCTGTTTTTGCTTTGTCGTTATGGGGTATTGTGTGTAGGTTGAGGGAAAAAACCYTTTCATCCATTTTAGAATAAGGCTGTAACGTAACAAAAGGTGGAAAAAGTGAAAAAGTCGGAACACTTTCCGAATGCACTGTAAACTGCGAAAAGACAGAGGTCGTCCTGATTTGCACTCGAACCATCATAAACCACATCAGCAGCTACAGCCTCAATATTGATGGTGTCAAGGTCCCCCCCTCCTTTGAGGTTCGCAACCTGCGTGAGATATTTGACAGTCAGCTCTTGTTTGAAGCCCACATCAAGAGTATGACCAAAGTAAAATGTTTTAATCTACGGAACATTTCCAGGTTACGACTTATGCTGCCACAACTTGCAGCTGAGCGACTCATCCACGCCTTTATTTAATCCGTCTAGACTATTGTAACACCTTTTTTGTTGCGTCATCTGCCAAGTGCCTGAACAGGCTACAAAATGTCCAGAACTGTGCTGCATGTGCCCCCACCCACACCTTCCCCTGGGAGCACATCATTCCAGTGCTGTTCAACCACTGGCTCTCCATATGCTCATGCATCGACTACAATATCCTGCTTCACACCTACCAAGCTATCCACAACTCTGGACCCAAGTACCTGTTTGACCTCATTCTACCCTCCTGCTCCACACGCACCCTTCGCTCCTCCAGGTCCGTCTCCCTGATTTATTTTGCGCCTTGGGTTGGAAACATATTTAATATGGGCTATGATTGGACCAGAGTTGTTCTTATCAGGTCACTTGGTTTAAAAAAAAAAAACGAATGGAAAAATTCCTGGCCTTGGGGAGGATGAAAACCCTGTCAAACTGCAGCAACCTTGGACTTCATATTCATTATATTTTAAAGAAGGACTACGGAGGTTTCACACACAGAGAAAGCAATATCATTGGACAATAAAACTCAAAGCTGAGCTTGCTTTATGCAGGTTTTATTAAGGCACAAGGCGAGACCCAGATGCAGACACAGGAGACAGATGGTTGGAGTCTTACAATGTTTAATAATCCAAAGGGGTAGGCAAGAGAATGGTCGTGGACAGGCAAAAATGTCAAAACCAGATCAGAGTCCAGGAGGTACAGAGTGGCAGACAGGCTCGTGGTCAAGGCAGGCAGAATGGTCAGGCAGGCAGGTACAGAGTCCAGAAACAGGCAAGGGTCAAAACCGGGAGGACTAGAAAAAGGATAATAGCAAAAGGAGTACGGGAAAAACACGCTGGTTGACTTGACTAAACATACAAGAGGAACTGGCACAGAGAGACAGGAAACACAGGGATAAATACACTGGGGAAAATAAGCGACACCTGGAGGSGGTGGAGACAATCACAGGAACAGGTGAAACAGATCAGGGTGTGACAGGTTTGTATCGTGTAGTCATGCCCTATGCAACTGTAGGCCTAATAAAAAATTAACTCACAGTCAATGTCAGCTGTTGTGCTTATTGATTAATTAAATTGATCCCATTCACATTTTTGGACAAACAAATGGGCTATAAGCTAAATACACAAAGTTACTGCTTCGTTTACCCTGGCCAGAGGGACAGGGCACATAGTAAGCTAACAGGTTAATTTCCTCCACTCACGGACTACACCCACCTTCCTTTGTGAAAAATTGAGTGACATACTGTCGCCCTTTCTTTTCTCATTCCTGTCTTTCTTTTCTTTCTTTTTGTTTTTGGAAGTCAGATTTTTCTTTCGGAAGCTGAGACATGATGCTCCACCGGCACTCCTAACTTGCAATTCCCTAACAGCAAGTACCGTTCTCGCCGTGGTTGGGCAATACAGAGGCTCTTTGGATGTTTACTTTTTGCCAAAAACAAGGAAAGAAAACGAAACCGTTAGTTTTATTAGTACATTTTAAATAAAATATTATATTAATGATGATGGTTAATAATTTAATTTAATATTGAAAACAATGTGCCTAATATTCAATTTTTTTTAGGGCCCCTGTCAGTGTCACGACTTCTGCCGAAGTCGGTTCCTCTCCTTGTTCAGGCGGTGTTCGGCGGTTGAGGTCACCGGTCTTCTAGCCATCGCCGACCCATTTTTCATTTTCCATTTGTTTTGACTTGTTTTCCCACGCACCTGGTTTTCATTCCCTCATTACGTGTTGTGTATTTAACCCTCTGTTCCGCCCCATGTCTTTGTGTGGTATTGTTTGTTTGTAAGTGCACATGTTGACTGGTGCGCGTCGGGTTTTGTACCCAAGTGGTTATTTTCTTGATGCCGTTGGTTTTGGAATTAAACTGCTCCGGCTATTACCTAGTTCTGCTCTCCTGTGTCTGACTTCCCTGCCACCAGTTACGCACCCCTTACAGTCAGTCACAGGCCCTTAGAATCGTTCTAACTTTCTCCCCCATACGGCACCCCTGATACTAGGCTTTCAAAACATTTATTATTTTCTAAACCTCTAACAAACTGTTGACTATATTATTTCATCAAATCAAATTGTATTGGTCACACACATATTTAGCAGATGTTATTGTGGGTGTAGCGAAATGCTTGTGCTCCTAGCTCCAACAGTGCAGCAGTATCTAACAAATCACAACAATCAACACAAATTTAAAAGTAAAAGAATGGAATTAAGAAATATATACATTTTAGGACGAGCAATATCGGAGTGGCATTGACTAAAATAGAGTAGAATAGAATACAGTGTATACATATGAAATTAGTAAAGCAGTATGTAAACATTAACACTATTAAAGTGACTAAATCAAATCATTTTTATTTATAAAGCCCTTCTTACATCAGCTGATATCTCAAAGTGCTGTACAGAAACCCAGCCTAAAACCGCAAACAGCAAGCAATGCAGGTGTAGAAGCACGAGGCAAAGAAAAAACTCTCTAGAAAGGCCAGAACCTAGGAAGAACCTAGAGAGGAACCAGGCTATGAGGGGTGACCAGTCCTCTTCTGGCTGTGCCGGGTAGAGATTAAAACAGAACATGGCCAAGATGTTCAAATGTTCATAATGACCAGCAGGGTCAAATAATAATAATCATAGTGGTTGGACAGGTAGCACGTCCGGTGAACAGGTCAGGTTCCAAGCCGCAGGCAGAACAGTTGAAACTGGAGCAGCAGCACAGCCAGGTGGACTGGGGACAGAAAGGAGTCATCAAGCCAGGTAGTCCTGAGGCATGTTTCTCGAAAGAGAGAAAGAAAGAGAGAGAATTAGAGGGAGCATACTTAAATTCACACAGGACACCGGAAAAAAACAGGAGAAATACTCCAGATATAACAGACTGACCCTAGCCCCCCGACACTAAACTACTGCAGCATAAATACTGAGGCTGAGACAGGAGGGTCTGGAGACACTATGCCCCATCCGACGATACCCCGACAGGGCCAAACAGGAAGGATATAACCCACCCACTTTGCCAAAACACAGGCCACACACCACTAGGGATATCTCAACCACCAACTTACCATCCTGAGACAAGGCTGAGTATAGCCCACAAAGATCTCCGCCACGGCACACCCAAGGGGGGGGGCAACCCAGACAGGAAGATCACGTCAGTGACTCAACCCACTCAAGTGACGCACCCCTCTTAGGGATAGCATGGAAGAGCACCAGTAAGCCAGTGACTCAGCCCCTGTAATAGGGTTAGAGGCAGAGAATCCAGTGGAGAGAGGGGAACCGGCCAGGCAGAGACAGCAAGGGCGGTTCGTTGCTCCAGTGCCTTTCCGTTCACCTTCACACACCTGGGCCAGACTACACTCAATCATAGGACATACTGAAGAGATGAGTCTTCAATAAAGACTTAAATGTTGAGACTGAGTCTGCGTCTCTCACATGGGTAGGTAGACCATTCCATAAAAATTGAGCTCTATTTGTCCTTGAAACAGTCTTGATATGTACGTCAAAAGAGAGATCAGGGTCCAGAGTAACGCCGAGGTCCTTCACAATTTTATTTGAGACGACTGTACAACCATCAAGATTAATTGTCAGATTCAACAGAAGATCTCTTTGTTTCTAGGGACCTAGAACAAGCATCTCTGTTTGGTCCGAGTTTAAAAGTAGAACATTTGCAGCCATATGTCTGAAACACAGGCTTCCAGCGAGGGCAGTTTTGGGGCTTCACCATGTTTCATCGAAATGTACAGCTGTGTGTCATCCGCATAGCAGTGAAAGTTAACATAATTTTTCCGAACGACATCACCAAGAGGTAAATTATATACTGAAAACAATAGTGGTCCTAAAACGTAACCTTGAGGAACACATCGAAATTTACAGTTGATTTGTCAGAGGACAAACCATCCACAGAGACAAACTTATCTTTCTGACAGATAAATATCTAAACCAGGCCAGAACTTGTCCGTGTAGACCAATTTGGGTTTCCAATCTCTCCAACAGAATGTGGTTGACTAGTGTTCCATTATTAAAGTGACCAGTGATTCCATGTCTATAGGGCAGCAGCCTCTAAGGTGCAGGGTTGAGTAACCTGGTGGTTGCCCTTCTAGTGATGGCTGTTTAACAGTCTGATGACCTTGAGATAGAAGCTGTTTTTCAGTGTCTCGGTCCCAGCGTTGATGCACCTGTACTGATCTTGCCTTCTGGATGGTAGCTGGATGAACAGGCCGTGGCTTGGGTGGTTGATGTCCTTGATGATCTTTTTGGCCTTCCTGTGACATYGGGTGCTGTAGGTGCCCTGGAGGGCAGGCAATGTGTCCCCGGTTATGCGTTGGACAGACCGCACCACCCTCTGGAGAGCCCTGCAGTTGCGGGCGGTGCAGTTGCCGTACCAGGCGGTGATACAGCCCGACAGGATGCTCTCAATTTTGCATCTGTAAAAGTTTGTGAGGGTCTTAGGGGCCAATGGACTATGGAAAATGATCAAATGCCCAATATCAGTGTCCAGGGCCGGTCCTTGCGGTTCTGCCGCTATAAGCGGGACCAAAAAATGCTGACCTCCGTAAAACTATAATAGTCACAGTAAGCAAAATGACGTTGAAAAGACGTCTAAAATACGTATTTTCCAGACGGTGAAGTTAGGTTCAATTTAGGTTCTGAATGAAAGGTGAAAATACTTATTTTCCTGATGTTGAAAATATGTATTTTCCGGATGTTGAAATCAGGCACATTTTTGGTTCGGAATAAAAGTTGAAAATAAGTAATTTATAGATGTCTATGTTTGGGCCAAATCAAGGCTGGTCTGGACCACACCAAATCTGAACCAAATATAGACGTCTATGATTGGTTCAGATTTAGTCCGGAACGGCATCAGTGTCGATCCGTGCTTACTGACGTGTAGCCTACAGTGTTGCCTGAATTTGAATTTTATGAACGCCCATCTATGTGGTAAGCCTACCGTTTATAAAACAGGCCATTGCTTTAATAGTCCTGATTCCTGTGACTAATCAATTTGTCTATTTAAGCTCKGAATATTTGCTACCCAACTTTATCAAGCGTTATCGTGAGCCTATTTGCAATGTGTTTACAATGCGGAAAATGCAGRAGTATTTTATTTTTCTCTATGATCAGGATACAAGCTTGAAACCACTTGATCATGACAATGTGGTGAAACTTCTGGACAACAGTTGTGATTGTCCATTCCATATTGTCCATTTTACTTTGACCTGTTCTATTTTTAGGATATGTTGTTTKTTAATGAATGCCATTTAGGTTAGGCTATTTAATCGGAGAAATCGGAGAAAATGTCAAAAGTGTCCGTCTCATTACATTGTYATACATTTTATCTCCAGCCTGTAGGCTACAGAAAAGGCCACATACTCTTTTTTGTTGTTGTTGATGAAACGTTGGTGGAGCGCTTCAGAGATGCATCTCTCCAACAGCACCCTGGGGAATGGACAAGCAAAATATTTTGCGCCCTTGCCTTTGACAAAGTGGGCACTGCTTATCAAAGGGCGGAATCAGCGCTCACCTAAAAAGCCCATTTGCCACTGGTTGAGAGAAATTGTCATTGTTTTTGGGCAGAATTATGTGATGTTCTATGTGTTGTTGTTGGAGGTGTATCTTGGTCAGTTTAGCTTAGAAAATGCTGCCCCCGTCCATCTGCTGCCACAGGCGGCCACCTAATCCTGCCTAATGAGCGGGCCGGCCATGTCAGTGTCATATCATTGATACTCAGAGTCATATTTTGGATGCTTTGTTGATGTTTATTACAGACCTATCCTCCACCACCACCACCACCTCCCACCATGAGCCCAGGATATCCAGAGGATCCAGTTGGTCCTCCAACACAGCTGTGCCAAGAAGCTTTACTGAGGGAAAATCAGCATCAGGCAGCCCACCCAGTTGTGGCTGAGATCCCTCAATGCAATGAGGTGATCGGCCTGGAGTTGAGCCTGGAGCCACCCAAGGTAGAGGTCTCCCTGAAACAGAGGGAGCAGCTGAGTCATCAGGGGAGCGGTGGCTTGGTGTGCCTCCCAGCAGCAAGGGCCCAGGCAGAACCCAAGCTCTCTACGGAGACTCCAGTAGCAGCACCGTCAGTGCCAATGTACTCAGTGAGGAGGCTCCCAAAGGTAAATGCATCGAAAATGACAGATATTTATTTCCCATGAAGCAGGCAATATGTAGCTTATACTTCAAGATGTATATTCAAGTCACTCACCTCACTCTTATTGAAACAGTGAGGTGTCATATCATTGATATGCAGTGTCATGTTAATGATAAGCAGTGTCATATTTTGGTTGTTTGGTTGATGTTTATTACAGACCTATCSTCCTCCACCACCACCCTCCATGAGGCCCGGGTGGCCACGGGATCCCTGTGGTCCTCAACCTGTTCCAACAACCTGCGCACATGGAAGAGGTGAGTAAAGACAGTCTTTTTTTAACAGCAGTGTACCAAGAGGCCTGGCATGTATGACTTTGAGTAAGCGTGCAAGTAACTAACAGGAATAGTGTCATTTATGGCGACTGAGGCTTCATCGTTTATTGGGATGAATCTTGTCCTGGAGGCAGCGCTGAGTGGTTTCTGCTAGAWTGGCCAGCAGCAATGTCAAAATTGGCTATATCGTAAGAAATGTATGGAAACAAAATGTGCATTTTGGTCTTAATTTAAGGTTGGGGTTAGGCATAAGGTTAGCAGTGTGGTTAAGGTAAGGGGTATGTTTAATGTGATTTTATGACTTTGTGGTTGTGCCAGCTAGTGACCACTCTGAAGAACTGCCTTCAGTAYATGAATCATCCCAATAAATGTCAACCTGCCTTTAATCATGCTGGTGCCCTGTACTGCCTACAGAGGGTTGAGGTTGTGTCCGTCTGTCCTACTTGTCACAGACCCACGGAGCAGATACGTGGATGTCCTGGGCCAGGATTGGAAGAACAGCCCCGCGACTAAATGTTCTACGCTCCCCAACTGCCCTGCTCAACGACCCGTGGTCCAGCCTCTCATTGTGAGGGCCAAGACCAGCGGAGAGGGCTGGCTTGGCTTTTGCCTTAAGAAGGAGGCACTCCTGCCAGAGGATTCCCCAAAATCTGTAAGAAACCTGCTCTTCATATCCTGTCCTGAACCATTAGTGGACTAATACACAGAATCTTTGTATATTTTGCACACTGAGTTTGTAGATGGAAAATGTTTATCGAGGGATAGTTAAAGATCGAGAATGGTAGATGGCTAAAGATTGATTCTCATTCCTATAATTTTCTGTCAGATTGTCTGGAATCCTATGCTCAACAGGTGGGTGGATATGAGCGTACCACAGGAGGAGGTATGAACTTTCAACTGACATTTAAAATCAGAGCAAAGAAATTGTATGAACTGTGTGTTCTTAAATTGCTTTTACTAATTGTTTTTCAATTGTATTGATATATCTTTTTACAGAGCAAGCCTCTACCACGTCCCTCACCAATTGGGATGTACCCCCCTCCACCAATGGGGAACACAGGCTATCTGGGGGACTCTGGCAGTCTTCCCAAGGGTATAAATATTCCAGCAGGTGCCTACATGAGACTTAACTTCTCATACTGCTTCAGCCAATCAATGGTAGATGTCTGGTGTCTAAGTTTTCCCCCTACTYACAGCAGGTCTGTGGGGTGACCCTAACCCCCAGTTGAACCCGGATGGGAACATAACTGAGGCCCTCAGCCAGAGTGGCAAACCCGGACCACAGCTGTTCGTGACAGATATGTATGCTCTGATGGCACCAATGGAAGTCCCASCTGACGGTCAGTATTGGTTATAAGTTGTTYTTGCTATTCTTCTGCATGTTTGATAGGCTGTTGAGCTAAGGAAAGCTCTCACCATTTTGACACCCTATTTGCTGGTAGTGGTAAGACTCCCATCAGTGCTTTTTCTATGGACCTCCCAGTATGCCGTAAAGTTAGATAGCAGCCTTTCGGCCACAAYCTACATGATTCAGTCATTCATTCAGTCTACAATCGTATTCATTCAAATTTGAGCTAAGTTGTGTTTAGAAATAGTGAGATATAGTATGCTTTTTTTCTCTCTCTGCAGATTCAGAGAATGCAGCATGGTGGAATGGGAACCTTGCCTAAAATGCCATGCCCAAATGTCACCCCAATTCAAGAATGATCTATCAGCTACCAAGCATGAGAACCAAAATAAAAAAGTAGTAGTATTTATAGCCTCTGGATTTGCCGTAAATTGTTGTGGGATAATTAGGAGTACAGCGATACCTTCCATCCCTGGATTGGAGTACGATGTTCACAGAGGTTCAAACATATTGGCGTATGGTCGTTTCAACTCGGAGAGCCTTTCTTCTAGTGTTCTTCCACTAGAGGACACCATCCACTTTGGTAAACCACCTTGAACTCAATACGATTGGTGTGAGGCATAGAGATGGATAGAGGGCGCACTTTCCACAAAGATAGGGTATGTGCTCTCTTTCGCTCTCTATGTCTCACACCCATTGTAATGGAGAGAATCAAACACTGGATGTCAGTGTGGTACCACCGTGGTACACTAAAATCCTTATCTGAATCAGTGAATGTGTTAGTCACTAAGACCAACACCAGTGATTTATGGTATTGTAAACATGCCAGAATGAAAGCACACTATAGAAAAGTAGCTAGTTTGTCAAAGTCCCACTGGTCAGGTAAGTGCACTGGACTTTTACAAAAGCATTCAAAGTTTTTGGAAAAACTGAGTCATACCTTCACTTGCAGTGCCAACTTGGTTGGAAAATGTGCCTCACAGCTCACACTCCTTTCTGCCAGTTACTGTAGCAGTGTTATTCAATACTGTAGCTACATCATTGTTAGGTAACTAGCTATATAGGCCTACAATTATTTGTACCACATTTGGTTGAACCAAACAAATATCATATGTTTATCTTGTGACAAGTATGTTACATTGTGTACACTGTGCGGTTCCCTGTGGAGAATGCCTGTTTATGGGCATATGAAGGCAAATTACATTCCACTAACTATAACAGACATGTTAATGAAGAACAAATCACGACTACTGTATACTTATCATCTTCCATTTTGTTACATGCTTATCTGTATGTCACACCTGTTTACGATTTACTGTATTTTTAAAATTAATTTTTAATTTTTACCGTTTTTTTTCAGTATTAGTCCAGATGAGATGGACATTTGTCTTCTGCTTTTTCCCCCCATCCCCCCAAACACACACACACACACACACACACACACATACACACACACACACACACAGACACACACATAATGTGTCTTCTTTCCACTATTTGTACAGCAGCTGTGTATAATCACAGCGGTTACCTAAATGACGGTAAGCTGTGATTGTTATGTCTTTCTTGACCCCACGTATATCTCACAGCAGTGTAGCAACTACTGTCTGTAGCATATAGCTGATAAGAACAGGGTGTGGTTGACACTGAGAACCAGTCTGACTGTTGCCTAAGTCAACTGGCTGGCMCCTTACCAGCCTCCATTCCTGATGTGTTGTCAACTTTCTCCACTGCCACAACATCCCTTCATAATAGTTGTGAAACAAACTGCTCCCTTGTCATGACAGTTATTGCGGCACATTTKTTTATGGTCGTATGATGAATCACGCTATGATAACCCGAGGAGAGAGACGTGGTGTGATATCAGTGGCCGTCTATCTTAATGACACAWCAGGGATGCTAGCACTGACAGATTTATGATAGTGTTCGATCCCATGGCACTGTGTGCAGACCCAAGTCAGAGCCGCGCTGTGGAAATTCACATCCAGCTAGTGCTTGGCTATCTTGCATTGCCCTTGGAGGTGCCCCAGTTCCACTGAGACCTGCATTCCAGTCGTTGTTTTGACTTTCACAGATAGTTATTGATGCCAATCATGCCATGCTGTGTCTGAGACTCTGGGCAGAGGTCAAGGGTTTTCTCCTCTCCTTGTCTGTTCAGCACAGTTAGAATACGCTAACATGAGGGCTGTCAGTAGAATTCGTCACCTCTGAGAAGTGTTCCTTCTCTCACCTCGCCCAAGTCCCAAGCCAGATACTTTTGTACAGACTTTTTGGGATGAGGAGGAGAATGTGTTCAACTCACTTTTGATACTAATCTGAACTTTGTCTCACGACTGTACTGTAAC
>NC_036838.1:3581611-3616472 GCF_002910315.2 Salvelinus sp. IW2-2015 | reverse complement strand
AAAGAATACCAACCACATCAGTTCCAGGCATCTGCCAGATGGTCAAAAGAAACAAATTGTTGTTGCATTTTACAGCTGTAAACAAGTGACCTAAAAGCTGATGTCACTCCCCCACAAGACTCAACCTTGTTTCTGTAACCAAGGCAGCAATTACAGTGTTTTTAACAATCTGTGTATACAACAGGAAAAAGATGACATATGATGACAGCAGTTAAACATTATATTGACCACAATGTAAGCTATGTGTTATCCATCCCTTCTATGAACCCAACCCCTATTCTACAAGCAAGAGCAGGTGTGTGTGGGACACTATATGTGTGTGTGGTGGTGTGTTGTTGTTGTGTGTTGTGTGTGTGTGTGTGTGTGTGTGTGGTGTGGTGTGTGTGTGTGTGTGTGTGTGTGTGTGTGTCGGGGGAGACGACGACAGCAGACTCACCAATATAACAGCAATAGCAATAATAAGAACAGCCATTTTAAAGGACATTATTTAGAACCCGGCCTGACTATGCATTTTTTTATTATTAATGTATTGTGTATGTGTGTGTGTGTGTGTGTGTGCGCATATTTGGTGTGTTTTGCGCAAGGATGTGTGTATGCGTGTGTCTGTGAGTGATTGCGTATTTCAAACATGGTCCCCTTGCAGGAACTGCAGTTTATACATGTCCTTTTGATTCTGCTCCAATATCAACATTAGTCATCTCAGTATTCCACTAGAGAACTTTCGCAATTCTCATTTATGCATAGCATAGACAGATACACCTGTCAAACATAAACATAAAAAAGTGTGTTCACACAGAAACAGACAAGTACACACCCCTTGTGTCCCCTCCCCCACACTTCTGTACCCGACACCTCTGGTTAGTTCCACTCTACTCAATCAGAGTTCCACCGAGAGCAAAGTGCAACACAGATACCAACCCTGTCAACAAAGACTTTCTTTGTTCAGCCGGTCAGTATTTGCACTTGTCTCTAGGCAACAATGTTTTTCCACTTGTCTCTAGGCAACAATGCCGCTTGGTGAGTAGGAACCTCGACATGTTGTGACACTGTGTCGAAATGCTAAAGTATGTCTGAGGGCATAGATTAGTCGTCCAGTTGGGTGTGTCAAGACTCACTTTTGAGGAGTCATTTTACCACACCCAGGGTCATGTACTCCGTTCCGTGGTCACGGATCCTGCTCCCTGCTCCCTTCTCCATTCAGTGGTGTTTGAGTACATAAGCTGCAAGGCACACAATACCTTCAGTAACCTTCAATTGTCTCTCACATGTTCTGTTTTCCACAGTTGAGTTTTCAGCCATTGTCCACAACATCCTGACAACCTCCTGACAACCCCGTTGTTCTATCTAACACAGAGCCCCGAGAGTATTATTTGGTTGTCATGCTTTTGAATAAATACAGGCAACAGATGGGGTGGGGTGGAGGACAATACAGGCTTATGATAGTCAACTTTTCCAAAAGCTGTCTACCTTATTGGAATAATTTCAGCCACACAATAGCGATTCATATTCACCAGAACATTTATTTTCAGAAACAGGATGGTCGCACACACTTTGATAGCATTTTTTTTTTTATTATTCCTACTTTCTCATCCTGGAACTCCAGTAAGGCTTCCTATGATTGGCAGATATCTTAAAGACAGGTATATTATTGACCTATCAGGATGAGAGGCATTGCAGTGTTAACGGTACTCCTCAGGTATTTTATTTGACAGCTCTCCTCTTTAGTTGTAACARTGTGTGGTGTGTTTCTGATAATATTATGCACTGCCAGTAGAGATGGACATCTAGCTGGAAGAGCGCACTGTTGTGGTTGTAAATGTGGTTTTCGATCCCCCTGCAGAAAGAAAATGAGTTACAACATGCTGATAACCTACTATTACAACCATCATATATTRTCATTATAAAGCCATTATATAAAATAGATGATATTTACCTGAGCCAACAGTTCTGAAAAGACAGATGGTGAGAAAAAAAATGTTTTTTTTTTTAGTAGGAGTCGGTAGCCATTTTGTATCTGTCTGAATGACTAATAATAATAACTATGAGTAATATGATTATTTGGGCCGTGTTAAGTGTATGGACGTTTATGGGCATTTCCAATAGATTTGCAGGGTTTACCTGGACTCCTCCCCTTCCAGGAGGCCCCTGTAGGTGGCGATCTCCTGCTCCAGACGGGACTTGATGTCCAGCAGCATCTTGTAATCGTGGCCCTGCGTCTCGATGCTCTGGCGCACCCTGTTTAGCTCCTGTTCCAGCATGTCGATCTGGTTCTGGTAGCCCGAGAGCATGGCGCTGTAGCGGCCATCTGTCTCTCTCAGTGTGTTCTCAAGAGCTGCTTTCTGTGTGGCGATAGAGGTGATACAGGGTCAGTAACAGAAAACGCATTTATAGTAATAATGAAAATACAACTCAAACCAGCCATAGTTATTGCACTTATTCAACTTTGATAAGCAAATGTCAACAAACGTCTTCAAATACACCATACCAAGACTATATTGAGTAACACAAATATGCTGGCTCCACCAAGCACAGCAAGGTCACTTCTTGAGATGCTTATTTTAAATGAGATACTGAATTCTATGTATTCCCAAAAAAGGAATCGCAGCAGATGTTTATTTTCTTTAAATGGCCTTTAGTGGAGGCTGCTTTGGGGATGACAGCTCATAATAACGGCTGGAACGGCGCTAATGGAATGGCTTCAAACACATAGAAACCATGTGTTTGATACCATTCCACTGATTCCRCTCCAGCCATTTACCACGAGCCCATCCTCCCCAATTAAGGTGCCACCAACCTCCTGTGCTTTAGACCAACATGGACATTTGCCTTGTTACTGCAGCGGGATGGATTGAGATAGATTTACTGAGTTTGATAAGCCCCAGCCAAGTTTCCATGGGAGTTAGGCTCTGGCTCTGTCACCTCTGCATTCTTTTGGACACACTCAAACTCTTGCTGTCTTCCAGAGAGGGTGCAGATGCCCATAAAAAGCGAAAAACCTCTTCATAACCCTAACCTCCCTCATGTCCACTAATCCCCCACTTTTAGCCTTTTCCCACTGCTTTCCCATTTCCCCATCTCTCTCCAAGTCCTCCCCTTTCTTCCCTCCCTTTTATCTCGTCAATCCCTTTCAACCATGTCTATCTCGCTCTTTCCCTCTGTTGAAASAGAGAAACTAGACTCCGGAGGATTGATAAAGAAAATGGTGAAAGAGAGTCAAATGTTGACTGTTGCCAAAAGTGGCATAAAGTTGTGTAAGTTATGGCCCCTATACTGTGGTTCGTTGTCAGACGTTAGTGATTCTGGCTCACCATGCTGAGCTGTGACTGCAGCTCGATCTCCAGGCCCTGCATGGTGCGTCTCAAGTCGTTGATCTCCGTCTTGGTGGTCTGGATGATCTCTGTGCTGGTGGCCACCTCCTTGGACAGGTTGGCTGACTGAAATACAAACAAACCAGGGCCGCCATTTTAATCCCACTGTAGCTCACTCTCCTGAAGAATTTAAACCACCATCTTCAAAATGATAATGACAGTCAGTTACATATTTTGGTTTTGAAGATTTCATTTTAAAAGATTAGTGTGGGAGACAGTTKGGGAATTTCAGTGAGGTGTGCCATGGCAACAGTTACCTTGTCAGTGAACCATGCCTCCTGGTCGCGACGGTGTTTGTCGATGATGCCCTCGTACTGGTTGCGGATCTCCTCCATCATCCTGGACATGTCCTGCTGGGGCGCTGCGTCCACCTCCACGTTCACTGTGCCGGTGAGTTGAGCACGCATGGCTGCCAGCTCCTGTGGAATCATGGGAAATGGAGTCACTCTCATCCCTCATACTTTCTATCCATCTTTTAAAAACAATCCCTCCCACTAACTTTCTCCTCTCTATTGTCACTGCGGTGTGTTTATATTGAATAACATCTCATTACTGCAAGGGAAAAAAGGGAATTGCCCCCACACCTCTATGTGGTTCTTCTTGAGGTAGGCCAGCTCATCCTGCAGACCCTCGATCTGCATCTCCAGGTCGGCCTTGGTCAGAGTGGTCTGGTCCAGCAGGCGACGCAGGTTGGCGATGTCAGCCTCCACCGACTGGCGCATCATCAGCTCATGCTCGAACCTGATTGGTCGGGAGAAAGTGAGGAAGTTATCATGAGACATTTGAATCCAAACTTGTAGATAAGACATGTACCTTTTGAGTGATTATTTGCTTGTTTGCCTCTAATAACCTAGTGTTGTAGAAGCTGATACGATGGAGCTGATTGAGGAAGTACCCTTACTTGGTCTGGAAGTCATCAGCAGCCAGCTTAGAGTTGTCAATCTGCAGCAGGATGTTGGCGTTGTTGCATGTGGCACCGTKGATCTAAAAGAAAACATGAAAGACTTTCATTGTACCCCATGGTTGAGTGGCAGTTAGTCAACTTGGAAGCTGATAGTATTTTGATACGCTGTTGCATCTGTCCCAAAGCTTGTTGAATACACATTCCAGGAGTTAAAGCATGAAACCTAAACATGAATCTACCAGAAAAAGCCATCTGTATCAGCTCCTGGAATGACCTTGTCACCTTCATGCTTGAGATGTAATTCATTTGCTTAATTTGTTTAATTAATAGACATCATCTATAAATGTCAGTGACAGCTCATTGTTTGTATAACCCTCTGAACTCTGATGTAAAAACTATAAGTCAATCCTGAAGTATACTTTATGAATGATGTGTTCCTTATTCCTACATACTGTAAGCTGATTTTACTTTCCATGATAGCCTGTCAGCACTGCATATTTAACACTGCAAGATACGAAATGATGGATTTGAACAGCCCATAGCAGACGAGGTCAGCACACTACCTTGTCCTTCAGGTCGTTGATGATGGCCCAGTATTTGCTGTAGTCCCTCTCGGCGGCAGGCCCTTTCTTCTCATAATACTCTCTGATCTGAATCTCCAACTTGGAGTTGGCCTCCTCCAGCGAGCGCACCTTATCCAGGTAGGTGGACAGGCGGTCGTTCAGGTTCTGCATGGTGGCCTTCTCGTTCAGGTGGATGGCGCCGCCGTCCAGGGCGCTGGACAGGTTGAAGCCACCACCCCCGCCGGATCCATAGCCGCCACCGCCGGATCCATAGCCGCCACCGCCGGATCCATAGCCGCCACCGAAGCCGGCCCCGCCGCCGTACCCGGAGGAGACTGAGCGGACGGAGGAAGAGGAGATTCTGGTGCCACCGCCGGAACCACCTCCGTACACGCTGAAGGCCTTGGGGGCGCTGGACACGTAGCCGACCCGGCTTGACATGATGTTGGAGCCTCCCGAGAAGTTCATGGGGCCGCCGCCGCTGGAGCTCTTGTATGAGTAGTAAGACATGCTGGCTGCTGTAGGTCACTGGAGTGGAGAAGAGAGGAGAGAGGACCGTTGCAGAGCTGAAGCCTCCAGGAGTGTGGAGTTGGACAGAGGGAGGCTGGCTCCTGATATAGTCTGAGCCCTGGGGCGGGCCTCGTGGAGGTGGGAGAGGAGGACAAAACAGGGAACGGTCAGGGGGAGGAGAGGGTGACTTTACAACACTCTCCAACAGCCTTGGCACCGCCACAGTCTGTTTGCCTTTAAGGACCAGCGTTCAGTTTCCACCCCTGTGAGGAAACTGTAATGGAATGCCTGTGTGTGTGTGTGTGGGAGAGGGAGTGTGTGTGTGGTGTGTGTGTGTGTGCGAGAGGGGGTGAGTGTGTGTTATTTGCCAGTCGTTAGGTATACATTGTTGAAGTATGCATTTTTTCCAAGCTAAAGTAAAGTGTTACCTGCCACACCTAAAGTAAACATCTTACTACAGGATAAGTATACAGCATACTGTATCATTAAAACTGTAGGTCTCTTTCATTAAAGAAATGAAATGTCGTGAAACCGTTAAATTGTTATTCCAAGTTACCTATATTGGTACTTAACTGCTAAGATACTTCMGCGTATTCAGCTGAAGACAGCAAATCAATGACCATTTTGTTTATTCGTCAACGAGTGATGAAATGCATCTCAGACATGTGAACATACTGTATATCAAAAATGTGGATTTTATAAAGAAGCAATGAATCTACCCAGAAAGTGTTGGCATGCAGTCAATTACTATTGAGCACTTTATTGATTGAAACAATTTATATAGTAGAAAACATGACTGTATAAAGACCCCCAGACCACTGTTGTTTTCCATACTCTCAGCCTGGTCCTTTTAGGGGCCCATGTACACAGTCCATTGTTCTCCTTCTACTCCAAACATCCCCTTCAGCCCCATGGGCCTTGTCCTGTGTCTTTGTGTGTTAGTGTGTATTGTGCTAGTGTGTGTGTTAGACTGTAGTGTGTTAGTGTTTATGTGTGTGTGTTAGAGTGTAGTGTGTGTTTGTGTATTGTGTGTGGTCGTTGCGTAGTGCGTGTGCGCTGTGCTGTGTGCGTGTCGGTGTGTGTTGTGTGTGTGTGCTGTGTGAGTGTGTGGTGTGTGTTGTGTGTGTGTGTGTGTGTGTGTGTGTGTGTGTGTGCGTGTGTGTGTGTTTGTGTGTGTGTCTTCTGTGTAGTGAACTGAGACTCCAGTGCGGATGAAGTATGTTGTTTGGTCGGGTTGAGGTAGAGTGTATGAGGATGAATGATGATGAGGGAGAGAGCACTCAGGGGGGTTGTGACTGTGTGTGAGATCAGTCTTGGACACTGGCCCGCTCCCACCCCACATCTGGTATCAGCTGCTGAGAAACAGGGAGAGCAAGGAGGGGAATGTGGCCTCATACCTCATACAATCTCTAATAGGGTTGTAGGGGAGGGAATGGGCATCATACCTCATATCATCTCCAATAGGGTTGTAGGGGGAGGGGAATGGGGCATCATACCTCAAATACTCTCTAATAGGGTTGTAGAGGGAGGGGGGGAATGGGGCATCATACCTCATATAATCTCTATAGGGTTGTAGGGGGAGGGGAATGGGGCATCATACCTCATCAATATCTCTAATAGGTTGTAGGGGGAGGGGAATGGGGCATCATACCTCATATAACTCTCTAATAGGGTTGTAGGGGAGGGGAATGGGGCATCATACCTCATATAATCTCTAATAGGGTTGTAGGGGGAGGGGAATGGGGCATCATACCTCATATAATCTCTAATAGGGTTGTGCCTGAGTTGGAGGGGGAGGGGAATGCATTCACTTTTTCTTCATACATGTGAGAGATGTTAGTAAGTTCGAGGGGAAACCACTACCTGAATGCAAACGAAGAAGAATTGCACGCACAACTTTGTTGCAGAATAATCCAACAATCCATACAGCAGTATACCCATCCCAAAGTCGCTGACTTTGTGCAGGCTGTGAAGTGTAAGATTAGTTGTAATCTACAGTAGAAATTGAAACATCTCCAATGTAATTGTGTATTAATTCATTCATTGAATTGCAGAAAATCTTCTGTATTCATTGGATTAAAAACAAATACAGAATATAGAACCCTGGTTCTAGAAGTCTCTCCGGTTCATGGAAGTTGTCTACTCTTGTTCAACCCGGCGGGTGCCAGTACCTGGCCTTGGCACAGGTGGTGTGAAGTGGGCATAGCAGGCAGATACCGGGCAGGTGAATCGTCTGGAGCAGCAGAAGGATGCGGTCACTGACTCACACAGACACTTAAACAACCAACCCATTGTACCGTGTCACGTCGGAGCTTGCAACCTGTAAAAATCAATAAAATGTCTTAGGCTCACGTCTGGGTGCCTGTTTTCACTTGCACTGAATTCATAATTCACCTTTACAGAGGTGAACGGAAAACTTTCTCTACTGTGTAGATTGTCTGTTTGCCTGCCGTAAAGWTACTGTAGATAATGTTATGAATATATATCGAGTCTCAATCCTAAATTGACAAGACAATAAGGTGATATTTGCTGATGAAAAGCAGGTGATATAACAGTCGCAAAAGGTGTGGCTGACCTATCTGAACTCTACAATGCAACTCTCTCTTTGAAGTATTTGGCATGGTGTGGCTATGGTGCTACTACGAATGGAATAACAACCCCAAAGAAATCCTTAGGTGTCGGGCATAAAACTGAATGAGGGTACATTTATTTCACAATGCATTGAAACCCTGTGCCGTCTCTGTGTTACAGTGCAGCTAACAACTGGAGATATCCTATCCTTGCACGTATTGATAACAAGCTGTAGGGTGAGCAATAATTTCACTGTAGTTTTCAAAGAATGACCCCAATCCAACTCTTATATCTTCACTTCCACAAGAAGATAAAAGCTGTAACATCTATAACTAACTGAAGCCTGTAACTGTGTATAACTCAGCTATCACTATACTCTTGATTTTTTTTTTTTAGGTAGAAGCCTTTTGAGTTCCATGTAGAACCCAAAAGAGTTCTACGTGGAACCAAAAAAGGTTCTACCTGGAACAAAAAAGGGTTATCCTATGGGGAAAGCCTGAGAACCCTTTTTGAAACCTTTTTTCTAAGAGTGTATGTTTATGATGCTTTATGCAAAAGACTCAGGGCTCTATTCAATCTGTATTGCTGAAGCTTTACAGATTGAGCAATAGAAATGTAAAGGTCATTTCAGATYGAGCCGACATATGCAGTGTTTACCGTGAATGCAGTCTCGGCTAAAAAGCATTAACATTTCCTTTAAATTTGATTCACGCTGTAAATCTGAATATCTGCATGCAGATTGAATAGAGCCCTCAATCTAGACTGAATTGACTCAACTTGCCTAGGCTAGAACTAAGCTCTTGACCTTTGTGCACTCAAGTCTGGCTTTGTCTGAAAGGGGTTTAAATCAAATGAGTTAAGCGTAGCTAAGAATGAGTCACTGTAGAAACACTACTCCACCCATGCACTCTCTTTCTTTCCCCATCCCCCTTTCTCTCCCCAGCCCTACAGCTTAGTTAAACACGGGGATAGAAAGGGAAGATAAGAACTCTTGAGAAATGGACTACCTTTGGAATGGGTGTTTTCGCCTGGGACTGAGGGAGTGCTTTAGGACCGTGTATGAGCCTTACTGACTGTCAGTGTTATGAACTATGAAGAGAGTGAATTTGGGGCAAGAAACTTACTGTTGGCATGACAACAAATACAAGGMAGATTGTCTTGTGCTTTTTTCATGGTTTACACTTGTTAGTAGTGTTACGGTCTAAAGATCAATAGGTTTWACTACTTGGTAAAAAAAAACATTTAACAACGGATTCAAATTACCTCAATTTAGTRGGTCCATGGAATCTGAATCATGCATTTATAGTGAATGAAAATGTAAATGTTGGTWTGAGACACTTTCCTTGTACTTCAATAGCCATTATCAAGGATACCTCACTGTTTTATAAATATCCTAAATCAGATTATAGAAGAGGCAATGGTTGAAAAATGATGGAGAGATGGAAGGGGAATTGGCTTTGGTCTATACAGAAATTGAACAAGAACAGGTGGCTGCATGTCCTCCACCAGCTCTCATCCCTTTTTTGTAAGTAGGGATGTGGTTACTGTTGAATACCTCATCTATGATGTGAAATTTTGCCTTTGCTAGTTTGAACAAAAAAAGGTGGTCTAAGTTAGTTCCACTCCGGAACTGCCCATAATTACCTTTACCGAAAAAAACAAGCTTCTGGGAAACAGTTGTGGCAAATATTTTGGCCAATTTKCCGCACATCTGCCATATTCTGTCATATTTTGTCATCTGTCATATTTTCACATGCAAATTAGCTTTGTGGCAAACTGTTGCAGCAAATTTGTGGTGACTTCTGAACTTCTGGCAAATAATTCTGGGAAATTCTACTGTTTGTCACAAATTTGCTGCAAATTTGCTRCAAACTCATTATGAATATGCAAGGWTTAATAACAACATTGAAATGTCGTATCTACATAAACCAAATCACATATAACTTTAAATGAACTTGCTTCTCACAGAGAAAACTAAACTAACCCTACTAAATGTACTAAATATACTGTACTAAACAACGTGTATTCAATAACAGATAAAAATASATCCGGACACAACTTGAACTCATCAGACATCCGGACAGGCCGGCCCCAACAACACATCTGCCATGCTGACCCTCAACACGACGGCCCCTCAGTGGTGTGTACCTAGTCCCCYCCTGTACTCCCTGTTCACCRACAACTCCAACACCCTCATCAAGTTTGCTGAAGACACGACAGTGGTAGGTCTGATCACCGACGGCGATGAGTCAGCCTACACGGAGTAAGTCAGAGACCTGGCAGTGTGGTGCCAGGACAACAACCTCTCCCTCAACRTCAGTAAGACCAAGGAGCTAATCGTGGACTGTAGGAGAAAGAGGGAAGAGCACGCTCCCATCCACATCGATGGGGTTGTTGTGGAGTGTGTCGAGAGCTTCAAGTTYYGWGGCGTCCACATCACTAAGGACTTAACATGGTCCACGCACCCGCACAGTCGTGAAGAGGGCACAGCAGCRTCTCTTCCCCCTCAGTTGGCTGAAAAGTTTTGGCATGGRCCCTCAGAYCCTCAAAAGGTTCTACAGYTGCAACATSGAGAGCATSTTCACTGGYTGCATCACCTCTTGGTATGGYAATTGCACCGCAAATTGACCGCAAAGCGCAACAGAGGGTGGTGCAGACAGCCCAGCACATCACTGGGGCCGAGCTCCCTGCCATCCAGGACCTCTATATCAGGCTGTGTCAGAGGAAGGCCCAAAAAATTGCWAAAGACTCCAGCYTCCCAAAACAATAGACTGTTCACTCTGCTACCGTCCAGCAAATGGTACCAGAGCATCGGCTCTCTGACCAACAGGCTCTGAGACAGCTTCTATCCCCAAGCCATTAGACTGCTAAATAGCCAGACTGTTAAATAGTCAATTAATGGTACCCGAACTATCTTGCACTGACCCTACGCACACTCACTAGATTATATATGCAAACCATATATACTCATACACACTACAAATCCCACACACATTCACATACCCTACATACGCCCACACACACATAACACACACACACTCACACCTTTACACTCATCATTTTATGCTCCTACTCCTACTCCTACTCTATAACTCTTATTGTTATCTATCCTGATGCCTAGTCACTTTACCCTGCCTTCATGTACATATCTACGGCAGGTAGCCTAGTGGTTGGAGCGTTGGGCCAGTAACCGAAAGGTTGCTGGATTGAATCCCCGAGCTGACAAGGTAAAACATCTGTTGTTCTGTCCCTGAGGAAGGCAGTTAACCCACTGTTCCCCGGGCGCCGTGGATGTTGATTATGGCAGCCCTCCGCACCTCTTTAATTCAAAGGGGTTGGGTTAAATGTGGAAGACACATTTCAGACTAGGTATCCCCCTTTCCCTACCTCAAATAGGTACTCCCTGTGCATTTTATTTTATTCCTCGTGTTACTATTTTATTTTTAAACTCTGCATTGTTGGGAAGGGCTCGTAAGCAAGCATTTCACGGTAAAGTCTACTCGAGTTGTATTCGGCGCATACAAATAATATTTGATTTGATAGCTATCTGTATTTGTCACATGCGCCGGATAAAACAGGTGAAATGCTTACTTACAAGCCCTTAAMCAACAACAAAAAAAGTTAAGAAAGTATTTACTAAAATAAACTGAAGTAAAAAGAATATATATATAAAAAAATACATAAATTAACAGTAGCGAGGCTATATACAGGGCTATCACATCAATTGTGCAAAATATGATAGCTAATGTTAGCTAACTAGCTAAGTGCTATCTAGCTAGCTAAGCGCTAGCCACTACTAATGAGCTAGCTCTGAGCCAGTCAGTGGTGCTGACAGATTGAAACTGATATTGCAACAACATGTGTTTCACCCGATCCTATAAAGCATTAMATTTCTAACCAGGCATCAATTAGCTAACACAAGTTTAGTAGGAAGTTTATTTAATGAGTTAGGCACTAATCGGACAACTTCGGGTTGATATTCACGTAATAATAAGGAATTCCCCTCGACCAAGCCCACAAATTGGGGGAAACAAACATTCCTTCCCAATGACCCCCAGTGTAAAAGAGCCAACTTCGTCATTGATTTTTTTGTTATGCAGAAATAACAAAACATGCCCGAAAAAGTAACCAGGTCAAAAATGTAACCAGGTCAAAAATCCCAACCTATGGTTYGCAATGCTCCCACATATGGAAATAGAGCCTGCGAGAAGAGCCCTGTGGCTTCATGCTATTTGATGTCAGAGATTGGGAAATGTGGGGACCCGGTGTCCAAGTAGGCTACACATAGCTATGTGTGTGGAAAACATTGAATCACAGGTTAGACATTTAACTTGTTTAGTATAGTTTGTTTGTAACTCCACTCACTACTTCCCAGCTAGCAATGAGGAATCGTCCCAGAAGCGGCCCTCTTYCGGGGGACCGGACCTGATTGAATCTGGCTGGAATCCGGTGTCTGACTCGGCCCGGAATCAAAATGAATGACTGCCCAGAATTGGCCTAAGTACATCGGGCCGTTTCCGTCTACCGGAATTCAGCCGACTTTGCCGGCCTCTTACCAGAATCCCCTAAGAAGTGGCCMGATGCAAATTTAAATAAATGTATACAAAATTACCCGATTTAGTTATTTTAAATATTACTATTATACATTTTATGTATACAAATTAAACCCATCCACCCCCCAAAAAATTATGTYRGAGGAAACACCATACACCTGGTGATTGTGTCAGTGTGCATGCAMCTGGCCCACCTCAGGAGTCGCTACAGCGTGATGGGGCAAGACCATCGCAGGTGGCCAAACCCTCCCCTAACTCGGACGACRCTGGGCCAATTGTGCGTCGCCTCTTGGGTCTCCCGGTCGCAGCCGGCACGTGTATCGAACTAGCATCTGTAGCAACCGCTGCGCCACTCGGGAGGCTCCAGCCACAAAGTTTTAAATGCTTATCAATTGCCTTGCACAAAGTATCAAAATACAACAATGCAACTTAAACAGGACTCTTAAAGAATTTAATTTAAATGTTAAATGTATTTTTTGATCACAGAAACAATGAGGTAGGCCTAATCGGCCCGAGACCCAAGTAATACATTTGGGCCAGATAACTCAAACTGGAATTGGCCCGAGCCCCAAGTAATACATTTGGGACAGATAACTCAAACCGGAATCGGCCCGAGCTCAATCCCTGCATCCTAGCCATAAGAAATACTGCCAAAGGTGGCCCAGACGGCCGATTCTGACTTTCTGTTTTTTGGTCTAGCTTAATGTTCTAGTCGGTAGCTAGCTAGCACTCACGTGGCTAGTAGCAACGTCATGAAAAGGGGCATGACGGAAGCCCTACAATAAAGGCAATGTAGAAAAGTAATCTTAAGACATGCTGTACTTTTCTTAAATGTCATTTTGTAATTCACTAAAACAAACAGACAACAAGAAAATTGTGTTTGAAAAAGGTGAAGTTTTTTCTGTGAGCCCATGGGGTAATGTGGGTAACCACATGTTGTTTTTTCCACAGGGCTGCGTCTTTCCATTTAATACCAACTGGGACTATAGCCAAAGACTTTTATAACTAACCCAAGATAGACCAGAGCCTGTTGTTTCCAATGGGAGCAAATTAATCATGATGGGCAAATATGCATTTATTTGCATATTTCCGTTAGGGAATGCCTACTCTGTGAAGTGTGCGTATGCAATAACAAATTTTGCCCTTGCATTCCTTCTAAACAATGCCATTTTTTAAAACTTGGCAAAGGGTAAATAAAGTCTACAAAAAGCAGTCCATTCTTTGTTACTATTGAATACCTAGGATAGGATAAAGTAATCCTTCTAACCCCCCCCCCTTAAAAGAGTTAGATGCACTATTGTAAAGTGGGTGTTCCACTGGATATCATAAGGTGAATGCACCAATTTGTAAGTCGCTCTGGATAAGAGCGTCTGCTAAATGACTTAAATGTAAATGTAATGTAAATGTTACAGATTCTAGTTTTGGAAACAGAAAACTGTATGGAGGTAAAAATGTTTCATCGATGAGAAGATTAGCAGAATGTCGGCCAAAATCCACCTCTCTCCATCTTCTCCCACTGTCAGCCACTGGGCTTCCTCTCATCAYCATTTGGTAGTGTGTGGAAACGCCAACCGGATGCTTCACATTTATATATCCAGTGAAAAATCTGTCTCATTGTTCYACCTGTGCTATAGCTTGGTTTCCATCTTCCAACTGGATTTTCTTCTCCCACTGACTGGTCGTCAACAGTTACTGATCTTGGAACTCATGTCTTCACCAGAAACGGCTTCTGGTAAACTGTTTGCCACTAGTGGCAATAAATACTCTTGCCACGTGTTTGCAACAGATTCAAATATGTGGAATCTTGAGATAATTATTTTCTAGAAAAAATCCTCTGGTGAACTGTTTGCCACTGGTGGCAAAAAAATATTATTGTTGCCAAAGGTTTGCCGCAGATTCACCACTGGTGGCAAATATTTGAAAACTTTCTGGCAGCATTTTTCTTTGCACACTTTAGTTTGCAGSAAATTTACCACAAATTTGCAAGAAGTTTGCCACAACAAATATTTTTKGGGAAGGGTACCCACTGTTTTTCTGGAAATAAAACAGTTTACTGTTCTGTATATCACTTCTAACCATCTATCTCTAGTATGTACTGTATCTCTCTATGRCATGGCCCAAACCAGGGGCCTGTATTCAAAAAACGTAGACTAGGAGTAGGAGTAGTAGGATTAGGAACACTGATCTAGGACCAGTTATTTCYTTTTAGATCATAATGGATAGGATTATATGATTATATCAGACGCTTTGTGAATATGGGCCCTGGTTACTATTTATTTACAACCTGGCTGCCATGGCGATTGCACCTGATCACATAGTACCAGAAGGTGAATATATCATCATAGGGTGTGAGTGTTTTCCTTACTCATTCTTGAATGTCTCCTTGTCTATTGTTAAAGTCTGGATCGTCTGGATTCCTATCATGAGTACAGACGGATGCAGTGTCACAGTGTTGTTGTCATCAACCACAATAACCAATGACACAGTGAGAGCTGATGGCCGGTACACCGTTCCCATGCCTGTCACAAGCCTGTAATTGCCTGTTCCTTAATCTCTGAGTGACAGGTGAAGTTGTGAAATATGTTTGGGCTGCAGCATTGAAACCCAATGGCGCGTCTATTGTCACATACATAAACGTTCACGTAGCTTGTGATTGGACTGTAACATAAAACATAAAAACAACTGCGATGCATAAAAAAACKAACGATAATAAAGTAGTTGTTTATGTCTTTAACTTCTTSTGGCTGCAGGGGCAGTATTGAGTAGCTTGGATGAAAAGGTGCCCAGAGGTGCCCAGAGTAAACTGCCTGCTCCTCAGTCCCAGTTGCTAATATATGCATATKATTATTAGTATTGGATAGAAAACACTCTGAAGTTTCTAAAACTGTTTGAATGATGTCTGTCAGTATAACAGAACTCATATGGCAGGCAAAAACCTGAGAAAAAAATCCAACCAGGAATTGGGAAATCTGAGGTTTGTAGGTTTTCAACTCATCGCCTATCAAATACACCGCACCGTGGGATATGGTCAGTTTGCACTTCCTACGCGCTTCGACTAGTGTCAACAGTCTGTAGAACCTTGTCTGATGCTTCTACTGGGAAGTTGGGCCGAAGGAGACGGGAATGAGTAAGGTCTACCATGACCTGACCATGCTCTGACCATGCGCGTTCACATGAGAGGGAGCTCTGTTCCATCGCACTTCTGAGACAATGAATTCTCTGGTTGAACTTTTATGAAGATTATGTTAAACATCCTAAAGATTGATTCAATAACATCGTTTGACATGTTTCTACTGACTGTTACGGAACTTTTTGACATTTCGTCTGCTTTTAGTGAACGCGCTTCCTGACTTTGGATTGTTTACCAAACACGCTAACAACAATAGCTATTTGGACATAAATGATAGACATTACGGAACAAAACGAACATTTCTTGTGGAAGTGGAGTCTTGGGAGTGATTCCGACGAAGATCAGCAAAAGTGAAGATTTATAATGCTATTTATAACTTTTGTTGACTCCACAATTTGGGCGGGTAACTGTATAGCTTCCTTTTTGTGGCTGAACGCTGTTCTCTAGATTATTGACTATTGTCTTTTGCCGTCAAGCTTTTTCGAAATCTGACACAGGCGTTGCATTAAGAAAAGTGTATCTTTAATTCTATGTAAACATGTATCTTTCATCAAAGTTTTATGAGAGTATTTCTGTTTTTTAATGTGGCTCTCTGCAATTTCTCCGGATATTTTGGAGCATTTCTGAACATGACGCCAATGTAACTGAGGTTTTTGATATAAATATGAACTTTATCGAACAAAACATATTTGTATTGTGTAACATGAAAATATGATTGTCATCTGATGAAGATCATCAAAGGTTAGTGATTAATTTTACCTCTATTTCTGCTTTTTGTGACTTCTCTCTTTGGCTGGAAAAATGGCTGTGTTTTTCTGTGATTTTGCGGTGACCTAACATAATCGTTTGTGGTGCTTTCGCTGTAAAGCCTTTTTGAAATCGGACACTGTGGTGGGATTAACAGGAAGTGTATCTTTAAAATGGTGTGAARTCMTTGTATGCTTGAGGAATTTTAATTATGAGATTTCTGTTGTTTGAATTTGGCGCCCTGCACTTTCACTGGCTGTTGTCATATCGATCCCATTAACGGGATTGCAGCCCTAAGAAGTTGCAGCTGWTTATCACCTGTGAATATGGTAAACAACAAAGGTTGAAGAGTACAATCGTGTGAGTATGGCAATCATATGTGTTGGGAACTAGCAGAAATACAGTATACAGTATACTTTATGTGAGACTCAGTGCACTGTACGAGTGTATAATTTAAATATTTGAATTACTCCTCCTTGAGGTGCTTGTCATTAATAGTCATGAATGCTAAGCATGAATTCAATGTGCATTCATTAATTATATTGTGTCTTTTATGAGCTTAATTTTAAGTCACATACCATCATCTTTAGATACCCAACATCCGCCATTGTGTTGTGCCTCCTGTGAGTAAAACCCTGCAATATAAACAAGGTTATTGTAAGCCGATTTCACTGGTATATAGGCCCACACTATCATTGTAGTTTTGGATGTAAAAATGCATTCAACATGATGTTGAAAAGGCTAGTCCTCATCTTTATCAAACTTAAGTTAAGTTTAACGTCAATTAGACATGATGATAAAATATTTTTGTATGATTATGAGCAAGCAGACAAAATATAGTGCTGGGTGAAACAGCCAATGTTTTTCACTGCAGAACATATGCTACTCTGTGATAATGGTAGAATAATACGATCATGTGGGTGTACTTATCTATGTCTAAAATGTTATCCCAGGGCTACAGACAGTACATACAGTACACTGCCAGAAAGCATAAAGAGTTGTTTAATTAAAATGGGATCTGTTCTTTTCATTGCACTGTATCAACAGAGACAGAGTGCCTGTGTTGTCTGGCCATCCTTCGTCACCTATCCACACCCATACAATAAATCTCTATGGCCACACCCTACTGCAAGTCAACCTGATTGGTGCACATAATACCTGTGGTTATAGTGCACACTCTAGTGGTAGCAGAGAGAGACATCAAAACCACTGAACCTTCCAGATCATATCACAACTGTTGCATAATCATTGACAGAAGTAAAGTCTATAATCCAAGGCACATCCTTTTTTTATTTTGCCAAGTAGGACATGATCCTTGATCATGATTGTTTTGGTACCTGGATCAACAATACAATAACAACAGGGTATAAACCAGGCTCCTGGATGCTGATTGTTTGAAAGCTGTGGTATATGAGACAATAATCTATGGGTATAATTGGTCTAATTACGCTGGGAACCTKTTTATAATAGCAAAAAGTCACCTCAGGGGTTTGTGGTATACAGTGGCGATCCTTCATTCAGAGACCCACTTGTTTTGAGCCCCACCTGTTTAGCAAAAAAATATATACGTATATATACAGCACCAGTCAAAAGTTTGGACACACCTACTCATTCAAGGGTTTTTCTCTATTTTTACTATTTTCTACGTTGTAGAATAATAGTGAAGACATCGAAACTATGGAATAACACACATGGAATCATGTAGTAACCAAAAAAGTGTTGAACAAATCAAAATATATTTTGTATTTGAGATTCTTCAAAGTAGCCACCTTTTGCCTTGACGACAGCTTTGCACACGCTTGGCATTCTCTCAACCAGCTTCATGAGGTAGACACCTGGAATGCACTTTAATTAACAGGTGTGCCTTGTTAAAAGTTAATTTGTGGAATTTCTTTCCTTCTTAATGCGTTTGAGCCAATCAATTGTGTTGTGACAAGGTAGGGTTGGTATACAGAAGATAGCCCTATTTGGTAAAAGACTAAGTCCATATTCTGGATGTGAGTGAGTGCAAGAACAGCTCAAATAAGCAAGGAGAAACAAAGGTCCATCATTACTTTAAGACATGAAGATCAGTCAATGTGGACCGCATAGACTTTCAATGTAGCAACTGCTTGCAACTACAGGAGCCAAGTAGCTACTCTTAGCAAGCAAGTAGCAAACCTACACAAGCTACTGGGAAACTCACACCCACCTACTTTTCTTTTTCTTCCACCCCAGTAGCCGGACGCCGCTCTGATCTGGTGGAAGTTTCACCGCCGTGTCGGCTCTCCACAGCCGACTGGCCGGTGCCAGGCAGGGTTCCTTCCCTTCCCTGGAGAATGGAGCTGATCTCAACCCAACCAACCAGCCATGGAGCTACGTCACTCACCGTGGAAGTCGAAAAAAGGCGTCCTCTGGCAACGGGGGTCTCCATGGAGATGTTCAGCCCGGAACTGACACAGACCAGAAACAGCTTTGCCGCCCTGGATCCAGAGGGTCCGGCGCCTTCGTCCGTGGTGGCTTCCCAATCAAGATTGGATCCGGAAGTACCTGCGTCTTCGTCCACGGCTCTGTCTCCCTCTCCGGTGGCTTCGACCTCGGGTTCAGATCCTCGGAGCTCCCAGGCTCACCAGACCATGAGGCTGCCAGAAAGACCGGCCCATTCAACATGACCAGCTATCATCATAGGCAGCTCTATGGTGAGAAACATCTCGGTCCCCAAGGCAAAAACCCTGTGCTACCGAGGAGCACGCATACAGGACATAACAAGGCTGCTTCCGACTGTTCTACCACAGATGCCGGGAGCTGACACTGTCGTTGTCCATGTGGGGTCAAGCGACATCAGGAGGGCTAGCTCGGAACATTTGAAAATGGATTTTAAAGAACTTATTTTAGCATTAAAAGACTCAAAAAAACAGCCAATAATTTCAGGTCCAGTACCATCGTTGGGCCGCAGGTGTGAAAGATTCAGCAGATTGCTGGCATTACACATCTGGCTAAAATATTACTGTAGCTCTGCTGGAGTCACTTTTATTGATAACTTTGACACCTTCTGGAAACAGAAGATACTCTACAGGAATGACGGAGTCCATCCAAATCATCTTGGCTCCTGGACTCTGTCCATGCGTTYCAAGGCTGCATTGAAACAATGACTGGTAAATGATCCAAGACCAGCTCCGTTAATCCCTACCATTGTGACAATGAGTCATCATAATGCTGCATCAAATGTACATGATCTTAGGGGCATTGGCAAACACAATGTAAGTAATTTAATTTATCTACCCCTAATTGCACCATGTTATTTACATTGGAGCTGATGGTGCAGGGTGAGCTGCATAAAGTAGTCCTCCTACTATTGCACATCGCCTCAGTGCTAACAGTGTAACTCTGATTTATAGGCTCATGATTACTGCTTACAATAGCTGTAGGATTAACAGATGTACTGTCTACCTCTGATAAGCTTCCCAGTAAAGCATTAAAAACAATCAAGCAACCCAGAAAAGTGCTAAAAATATCCCATATTAACATATGTAGACTAAGAAACAAGGTCCATGTAGTCAATAACTTGCTTGTAACAGATGGCATTCATATTCTGACTGTCTCTGAAACTCACTTAGATAATACATTTGATAATACAGTTGTAGCAATACATGGTTATAACATCTACCGAAAAGACAGAAATGCCATCAGAGGCGGTGTTGCGGTCTATATTTAGAACCACATTCCTGTAAAGCTTAGAGACAATCTAATSTTAAATACTGTTGAAGTAATATGGCTACAGGTTCATCTGCCTCACCTAAAGCCCATTCTTGTGGGAAGCTGCTATAGACCACCAAGCGCTAACAGTCAGTATCTGGATAATATGTGTGAAATGCTTGATAATGGTTGCGATATCAACAGAGAAATATATTTTCTGGGTGATTTAAATATTGACTGGCTATCATCAAGCTGCCYGCTCAGGAAACAACTTCAAACTGTAACCAGTGTCTGCAACCTGGATCAGGTTGTCAGTCAACCTACCAGGTAGTTACAAACAGCACAGGAATTAAATAATCAACATGTATTGATCACATTTTTACTAACGCTGCAGATATTTGCTTTAAAGCAGTAAAAATATCCATAGGATGTAGTGATCACAAAATAATAACCATATCTAGGAAAACCAAAGTTCCAAAGGCTGGGCCTAATATAGTGTAAAATACATTTTGTAGTGATTCATATGTTGATGATGTAAAGAATATTTGCTGGTCTGTGGTGTGTAATGAGGAGCAACCAGACGCAGCACTTGACGCATTTATGAAACTACTTATTCYMGTTATTAATAAGCAYGCACCCATTAAGAAAATGACYGTAAAACTGTTAAATCCCCTTGATGATGCCACAAGAGGTCTCTTCACAGTCCCCAAGTCCAGAACAGACTATGGGAGGCACACAGTRGTACATAGAGCCATGACTACATGGAACTCTATTCCACATCAAGTAACTGACACAAGCAGTAAAATTAGATTTGAAAAAACAGATAAAAAAACAMCTTATGGAACAGCGGGGACTGTGAAGCAACACAAACATTGGCACATACACATGCATAGCATTRAAATACAGTATATGAGTCTAACACCCTAAATACATTTGTTGCACAATTAAATATACATGTCATTATGCACAATTTATCAAACTTTCAGAATAGGAACCAAATGAACTTCACCTTACTGAGCTCAGGACCTAGTCAATACARTCACAGAAAACCTTTATAATGTCACGTCAATGAAAGTTAACCAAATCAATAATGTGCTAGTTAGGCTGTAATCRTTTTGCTGCAGGCTACAYACATTATCATGATGAAACTGTGTGAAATGATATCCAATGTTATGTAAGCTAGTTGGACAGAAAATTGAATATTGTCGCCCTATGTCTAATAGCATAGCAAGCAACATAGTAACATAGGCTTACAAACATAAGTGTTATACTAGCCTATTTCATTACATGCATAATATTATACTCATAAAGACATRACATAGTTGCATACCTTTATCTTTTGCTTGTTTCTCCTCTTCTTCTTTCCTCTTTTTCCTAAACTGGGAACGTGATGGCTTAGACCTTTTCTTATCCATGTGTGTTGATTTGGCATCAATACATTACCCATCCCCCAACACTGTCAACCCAGAGTCAAGACTAAACCAATTCACCTTGGTGCTGTGCAGACTGGTTTTATAAAAATGCAACAATTTGTTTGTGATACTATATATTCACAGTATTATGAATGATTTGTGGTTTGTTTGGTAGCATTTCGTAGTGTGACTGATTTGACTAATTGCGTTAGTACTGTACAAAGTTAGAGGTGCCCTATTTGATAGATTCTCCCGCTCCCCCTACCTCGGGTTTCCAGTGGGAAGACCTGAGGTCAAACTACCCCCGCCCCCCTCCCCATCACGTACTTCTGAGTGGGAGATCTTCCCAGGCAGTAGCCTGACTAGCTCACAAACTAGAATCAGGGCACCTACTCCGACAAGGTTAATTGACCCACAGTCACACATGGTGACATGATATCATTGACGTGACGTGCAAATGAGTGACAGAAAACCGGTCGCGCAAATGTCACCATTACAAATTTTTTGGTGCGGGCGCCCCGTGCCGCCCCCGCCCCGTGCCACCCCTGGGTGGTTGCCCATGTCACCCATACCTAAATCTGCCGCTGCCTTGTGTGCTGCCATAGAGTTACATGAGAAGTGCCCATCTAAAAGGCTCAAGGTTATTGGCCACAGATAAAATGACGTCAAATCACGTTACAAATCAAATCAAATCAAATTGTATTTGTCACATACACGTGTTTAGCAGATGTTATTGCGGGTGTAGCGAAATGCTTGTGTTTCTAGCTCCAACAGTGCAGTAATATCTAACAATACAGTAAAGTAAAGTAAAGGAATGGAATTAAGAATATATAAATATTTGGGGATGAGGCAATGTCGATCGCGGCATAGACTAAGGATACAGTATGAATAGGAACAGAATCACAGTATATACATATTGAGATGATATGCAAAAATAGCGTAACAATTATATAAGTACTAGTGTTCCAATATTAAAGTGGCCAAATGGATTCAAGTCTATGTATAAGGCGCAGCAGCCTCTTAAATATGGCTAGTGTGGCTATTTAACATCTGAGCTTGAGATACGAAGCTGTTTTTCAGTCTTTCGGGTCTACCAGCTTTGAATGCACTTCTGTACTGAACGCCTGCACCTATCATGGATGATAGCGGGGTGAACAGGCAGTGGCTCGGTGGTTGTTGTCCTTTGATGATCTTATATCTTATATATATATATGGGGCGGCAGGTAGCCTAGTGGGTTAAAACTCTTGACACTAGGGGGTGCTGTTTCAACTTCGACATTTAGCGTTCCATTAAACTGCCTCGTACTCAATTCTTGCTCGTACAATATGCATATTATTATTACTATTGGATAGAAAACAATCTCTAGTTTCTAACGTTTGAATTATGTCTGTGGGTGACCAGAACTTTTCTGCAGCGAAATCCATGACAGGAACTGCGAAGGTCTCAAAACGAGGCGGCTGTTTTCAGATCAGTTTAAAGCTCTGTATGTGTCTATGGGGTCGCACATGAACTGCACCCGCCTTCCCCTGGATGTCAGTAACCAATGAAGAAGTGGAATGGAGTGTCTACGTAGCTCTCGGAGCTTATAAAAGGCCATGACATGCAGTGTTCGTCTTTTTCGGACGCTCGTCAAGACGCAGAGAGGACATCAGGATGCATGCTCAAACGCTCTCGTTTTAGGCCTTATATTGTCGTTCTGTAATTTAATTCGATTTAGGTTGTTGACACATCATAACGAAGTTATTTTAAAAACCGAGTTATATCAGTTTTATGCGAGTATATTGCTAATTTTAGGTATTTCCTTAGTATTGGCGCTTTGTTTGGGCATGTCTGTGCGACAATGCTATTGTTAGCTGCTTAATTTCCAAAGGCGAAGAGGACATTTTAGGACCGTGCAACGATTCTTTTGGACAAAGGACATCTTGCCAAGATTCTGATGGAAGCTCGTCCAAAAGTAAGAGTATTTATGATGTTATTTCGGTAGATAATGTGGAAAAATGTAAAAGTGTTTTGGGTGCCATTTTGCAGGCACGGGGTCTGGCTGTACGCACACTGTATGTCTAGTAACGTTAATTTTAAAAATCTAACACAGCGATTGCATTAAGAATAATTTATCTTTCATTTGTTGTCCGCCTTGTATTTTTTAGTCAAGTTTTATGAATAGTTTTGATTAGAATAGGTGCTTCTCCAGGATGGCGCGGGATTTTGGCTCTAAGTATTTGGCCCTATTCTCATTGTATGAACCACGATTTGTGCGCTAATATGCCATTTTCGAACAAACTCTATTGCATTGTGTAATATGATGTTTATAGGACTGTCATCTGAAGAATTCTGAGAAGGTTAGGTGAAAAAATTACTCTTTTGGCTAGACTTTTATAACTATGAGTATGTTTTTGTCTTGAATCAGTGCTGTTGTGATGTTTGGCTATTGTTGGTAAGCTAATTACAGTGGGGAGAACAAGTATTTGATACACTGCCGATTTGTCAGGTTTTCCTACTTACAAAGCATGTAGAGGTCTTGTAATTTCTATATGGGTACACTTCAACTTGAGAGACGGAATCTAAACAAATTCAGAAAATCACATTGTATGATTTTTAATAATTTTTGCATTTTATTGCATGAATAAGTATTTGATCACCTACCAACCAGTAAGAATTCCGGCTCTCACAGACCTGTTAGTTTTCTTTAAGAAGCCCTCCTGTTCTCCACTCATTACCTGTATTAACTGCACCTGTTTGAACTCGTTACCTGTATAAAAACACCTGTCCACACACTCAATCAAACAGACTCCAACCTCTCCACAATGGCCAAGACCAGAGAGCTGTTAAGGACATCAGGGATAAAATTGTAGACTGCAACAGGCTGGGATGGGCTACAGGACAATAGGCAAGCAGCTTGGTGAGAAGGCAACAACTGTTTGGCGCAAATTTTAGAAAATGGAAGAAGTTCAAGTGACGGTCAATCACCTCGGTCTGGGCTCCATGCAAGATCTCACCTCGTGGGGCATCAATGATCATGAGGAAGGTGAGATCAGCCCAGAACTACACGGCAGGACCTGGTCAATGACCTAAGAGAGCTGGGACCACAGTCTCAAAGAAAACCATTAGTAACACACTACACCGTCATGGATTAAAATCCTGCAGCGCACGCAAGGTCCACCTGCTCAAGCCAGCGCTGTCCAGGCCCGTCTGAAGTTTGCCAATGACCATCTGGATGATCCGAGGAGGAATGGGAGAGGTCATGTGGTCTGATGGACAAAAATAGAGCTTTTTGGTCTAAACTCACATCGCCGTGTTTGGAGGAAGAAGAAGGATGAGTACAACCCAGAACACCATCCCAACCGTGAAGCATGGAGGTGGAAACATCATTCTTTGGGGATGCTTTTCTGCAAAGGGAGGATGACTGCACCGTATTGAGGGGAGGATGGATGGGGCCATGTATCGCGAGATCTTGGCCAACAACCTCCTTCCCTCAGTAGAGGCATTGAAGATGGGTCGTGGCTGGGTCTTCCAGCATGACAACGACCCGAAACACACAGCCAGGGCAACTAAGGAGTGGCTGCCGTAAGAAGCACTCTCAAGGTCCTGGAGTGGCCTAGCCAGTCTCCAGACCTGACCCAATAGAAAATCTTTGGAGGGAGCTGAAAGTCCGTATAGCGCGAGCAGCCCGAAACCTGAAGGATCTGGAGAAGATCTGTATGGGGAGTGGGCCAAAATCCCTGCTGCAGTGTGTGCAAACGCTGGTCAAGAACTACAGGAACGTATGATCTCTGTAATTACAAACAAAGGTTTCTGTACCAAATTATAAGATCTGCTTTTCTGATGTATCAAATACTTATGTCATGCAATAAAATGCAATTAATTACTTAAAAATCATACAATGTGATTTTTCTGGATTTTTGTTTTAGATTCCGTCTCTCACAGTTGAAGTGTACCTATGATAAAATTACAGACCTCTACATGCTTTGTAAGTAGGAAAACCTGCAAAATCGGCAGTGTATCAAATACTTGTTCTCCACTGTATGAAAACTTTATATTGTGTTTTCGCTGTACCTATAAGAGAAATTGAAATATTTCTGGAATTCACACAGATCTGTGTCTTTCAATTGCTGTACGCTGTGTATTTTTAAGAAATGTTTGTATGATGGTATTTAGGTAATACACGTTGCTCTCTGTAGTTATTCTAGTGCTTTGGTGAGTTTTGTGTAGTGGCTGCAATGGTACTCTATGATTTATACTGAAATATGCACATTTTTCTAACAAAAACATATGCTAATACAATAATTTGTTAGTCAGACTGTCATCTGATGAAGTTTTTCTTGGTTAGGTGCTATTTAATATCTTTATATTGTCGTATTTGTGATAGCTACTGATGGAGTCAAAACAGAGGTGGAAAGTAAGAAATTGTGTCTTTTGCTAAGTGGTTAGTAATAGATTTACATATTGTGTCTTCCTGTGTAAACATTTTAAAATCAGAAATATGATGGTGCGATTCACAAGATGTGTATCTTTCATACTGGTGTCTTGGACTTGTGATTTAATGATATTTAGATGCTAGTATTTACTTGTGACGCTATGCTAGGCTATGCTAGTCAGCTTTTTTACTGTGGGGGGTGCTCCCGGATCCGGGTTTGGGAGGAATTAGAGGTTAATCAGGGCAAGTCCAAAAACACAGTACAGTACCCAAAAACAATGGGAAGTAACAGTACTCCCGTAAGGCGCAAAAACACAACACACCTTACTATAATAACCACACGCGAAATACACTGAGGAAAGCCTCCACAAGCAACAAGAAAAATTATCCCGCACAAACCTAAGCGGGGAAACAGGGGTAAATATACACACAGAAATTAAAGCAAATGAAAACCAGGTGTGAAAAAACCAAAGACAAAACAAACGGAAAAGGAAACATGGATCGGTGATGGCTAGTAGGCCGGTGACGCCGACAACCGAGCACCCCCGAACAGGGAGAGGAACCACCTTCGGTGGAAGTCGTGACAGAGGGAGACAACGTGGAGATAAGGAATAACAAAAATATATTTATTAACTAAATATTTATTAACTAAAACTATATACAAGTAACAATGGTGTGTGTAGTCAGTATTCAGTAGTGTAAGTGAGTGGTTGCATTTATAGATGGTGAAAATGAGGGGTGTTGAGAGGTGACAAAACAAACAAACCACAAAATGCCACAACCAAAAATAACAGTGTGTCTGCGTGGAGAGAGTCTCCTCAATGAATGGGGAAAAGGTGTACTTATCCCCGGGACACACCCGAGCCCAGGTGCGTCCCACCTCGCTGATGACCCTCCCGGCTCCGCCCCCCGACATCCCACCAAGGAAAACAAGAGCAAAGAGAAAGAATTCGGCAGACAGAGTGGGAGGGCCGTCACACTGGCTGTCGGCAAAATTACATCATTCTATCTCTATTAATCAAACTCTCAGTTATTCAAGCATTAGATTCAGAGTTATAWMCTGTATGGAGAGTGTTTGTGTAGTCAACTCTAGTGCTGGACACCATGTTTTGGTGGAAAGATGTCAAATTGAAATCAAGTCATATGAAATGAGAACACAAAATATATGTGCTATGACATCCATACTCACAGATTCATATGGTCAGTCTATTATAAAGCATTAATATCTCTGAAACAAGTGAAACCAAACAGCCCATTCTCACTCAACCACATAATCTTTATTGATGGTTCTGTTAACAGAACCATCACCTTTCCATCCACAATAGTCTGGGTCACTGTGATCGTCTTGGTAACCACTGTGGAGTCAAAAATGGTCATGGAGTAATTATTATTGCAACATTCATACTGAGCACTTTAAAGCATACTTTTATAATCATTTTTGTTTCTTCATATCTTCTTCATTAGTCCACTTTTGATACAGTCTAAAATAATTATCAACTTTCAACTTTTGAAAATACAGTATTTTGCTTTCAGCTTAAAATCAAGCAAGACTCAGTCTCATGATGATGCATTTGGCAAGAAGTCTACAAAGGCCTATTGCCCGCTGTATACAATGGCTTACCTTGGGTGGAGCTGTCGTCCTCTCCGTGCAGCAGCCTCCTGTACTCTGCGATCTCCATCTCCAGCCGGGTCTTGAGGTTCAGCAACATGTCGTACTCCTGCTTGTTGTGTGCGATGTTGGCGTGGAGCTGGGAGAGCTGGAGCTCCAGGCTAGTCACCATGCTCTGGAGCCCTGCCAGCTGAGCAGAGTAGCGCTTCTGGGTGTCTGCCAGGGTGCCCTCCAGGGACGATTTCTATCTGRGGAGGAGGGAGTGGAGGGGATGAGTGGGTGAAGAGTGAAGTAGCACCAAGACACTTATCTTGGGTTATTTTTGCATTTCTCCCCACTAATGGTTAAGTTTAGGATTGGGGGAGGGGAAGCTGATCCTAGATCTTTACTTAGGGAAAACTTCCCCCTGGAACGGACTAGTTAGTATACTGGTGYCTTGTCCAATGATATGCTACCACAGTATGTGACACTGTTGCACAAGTTTTGCTTCTGTTCGCGGGGGATAGAGTGGGTGCCCTCTCCAATGCACGACACACATGGATAAGATTCGATTATTGTATAACTCTGTTGCACAAAAGTGTGTGAGAGGTTGTGAATCTGGTGCTCCAATAGACTACACACCCAGAAAAATGTTTGGTCAAGTCCAGACATGAGGTGGGCATGTTGCCAAGTTCAAAATGTCAGTAAGGTATTGATGGGTGTCAGAATAACAACATGCAGAGAGAGACCTGGCATACATGCTATCATCCATGCCTGGGTTTTCACTTCCAATTCCCAGTATGGCGCGAGGCGCGAGCATGTGTGTGTGTGTGTGTGTGTGTGTGTGTGTGTGTGTGTGTGTGTGTGTGTGGTGTTGTGTGTGTGTGTGTGTGTTTGTGTGTGTGTGTGTGTGTGTGTGTGTGTGTGTGTGTGTGTGTGTGTGTGTGTGTGTGTGTGTGTGTGTCCTTCGGACTCTGTGAGGCAGCTCACCAGCTGCTCATTGTTTGTCACGACTTCAATCTCCACTATGGCCAGCTATACAGGTAAAAAAAAAACAGCATTAGTCAACACAGTTTACCTCAGAGCCAACTCATTCAGTCTCTAAATTGATTCCCATGCTTCAATAGAGCATTAACCTCATCCTATACAGAGAATATACTTTCTTCATGCTTTAAACATGTTTTTTAATTGACACTTCAAATGTAAMAWWWWTTATTTTTATGCACGTTTTTTTTAGGGCAGCTGACAGGCTAAAGCTGAATTGCATTATTCTTATGAAGAAAAAAAAACTTTAGAGAATAACTCTTTTAGATAAATGACTACATATASTAAAGATATATTGGTCATTCAGCTCACCTTGCCCTGGTAGCAGGCTTCCAGCTCTTTGCGGTTCTTGATGGCCACAGACTCGTAGTGCTTCCTAATCTCGGTCATCGCTGCGTTCAGGTCCTGGGATGGGGCAGCATCCACTGATACATTCACCTGGCTGCCCACGTGGGTCTTCACCAGGGCAATCTCCCATAGGTCAAAGGTCAGAGGGCGTAACCTCAGGTAGTAACCATAACAACCAACAGTAGCTTGACTGCGATTAAACAGGTCTCAATGTTTTTGATCTGAGTATTTGCTATTACAGTGCTGCACCACACGTGTGATTACATGTTTTTCAACCAACGGACTTTTAACCTAAGAGACTAAGTTATTGTCAACTGATCTAATGTCTCCTATTGGTCAATATATTACCCATTGTGCACCATACATGAACTGTTATGTGTGAGTTTGTGCATGTAAGAGTCACACGAAGGGTAATAGTGAGTTAATGGAAGAAAGTAAGAATACTAGGAAGTGTGAGGAGCGGGAGAGGAACTGTGCTGTAAAAAAAACACCCATCCATCTGTGTAAAGGAAATCCCGGTGTGATTTCAGCAGTGGTTAGGTAGATGTCATATTTGTGTACTAAACATTAACTGCTCCAATAACACCCCATACAAAACCGGGCTAAGTACTCCTTAGTGGCCAATGATATCCTTCCGCCTAGCAACTGTCATGTGGATGCCGACTGAAGTGAGWTTTTTGCTGCTGTAAGTGGGATGAAATACATGTAGGGTCCATTGTATATCGTCACTGAACACTGAGCAAATAATCAATATATTTTTTCTAGTACTGTTTGCACTATTAGGTCAGTATTAACAAGTAAACATATGCATGTCATTCCTATTCAGATTCACTAGCACAAACATATCTGTTATACTGTAGGTGTGGCTGTGAGGAGGGAGGTGAAAACGTGTAGGCGTTGGTGGACATCGTAACTTGAGTGAAAGATATGAAGGTATGACATTTTGTTAGATTTGTGTTGCTAACGCTTTGTGGTTTTGAATGGGTGTACTGTGAAAAACAGCTCCCCTGTGCTATACAGTGTGGTTGTACTGTGAATAACTGTTGCCCGGAACAATCTGTTACCTCCTGGTGGTTCCTMTTGAGCATGATGAGCTCGTCCTTCAGACCCTCGTAATGCAACTCCAGGTCAGAGTGGCCCAGGTTCATGTCATCCAGGACCCTCCTCAGACCACTGATGTCTGCCTCCACTGCCATCCTCATGGCCTGCTCTTTCGCATACCTGAGCAGGGCAAAGGTCAAAGGTCATGCTAAGGTCACACAGGCTACCAATATGTTTTAAAATTGTAGTCTTTTGCTCTGTCTATGGAGTAGGGATGGCTAGACACTGGCAGTGTCTGGACACCCATACTAGCGTACTAAATAGTGTGCGAAAAATAAATGAAATTTGAAAATAGTCATCCAAATGCTTCATCTAATGCGCGAATGCATCGACTCCCACCACTCATTWTGGTACAGCGTGTCAATTAATCTGTTGTCAAACACGTGAGTCGGAAAAGACAAGTGAATTCTACTACAGGTAGATCAAACGCCAAAATTAGTATGCAGTTTAAGTATGTAATACGCTAGTATGGGTACTCGGACAYGACCATTGATCAGTTTAGCCTTTTCCTCACTAATAGTTATGGATAAGATTTAGCTTGGGTAGTCTGATTATGGCTCTGTATCTAAAAGGGTAACTTCTACTCAGAGTGTGTTGTATAGAGCCTTGAGTGAAAGACAAATGTTTTATATGAATAGTGTGTCGTGATTCATAGTCGTTAGTAGCCCCTTACTTCATCTTGAAGTCCTCAGCAGCAAGCTTGGCATTGTCAATGTCCAGCACAGTCTTGGTATTGGACATGGATGCCAAATGGATCTGTGTAACTCACATCATTATACACACATTCTCAAGTGACTGTGACCTGCAGCAGGAATTCCAAAAAGGAGACTTGGGCTGTGTCCCTATTCCCTATATAGTGCATTACTTATGACCAGGACCCATAGGGCTCTGGTCAAAATTAGGGCACATTTTAGGTAATATCATGCCATTTGGGACTCAGATTTGGTTGCATGAAGTTGTAGTTAATGACATTATTTTAGTACGTAACCTGATTTGGCCTTCAAGGAACAGAACAAAAACGTCTTCTGCCAGAATTCCTTTTGGCTGAAACACCCCCATCCCATCTCACACACATTTCCCTCSTCACCCCCATAGAGAGGAACAGATGCAATAACTAACTGCCTGTACACAGAGGAGCCAGCAAATAAATCAACAGTGATGATGGAGTTAGTGCTAATGGGAATAAGTTAACATTGTCAGGTGTCAAACACCCCTAATTCTAACACACATGGAGTCACAAATGTAATCCGTGGAGTCACACATGTAATCCGTGGAGTCACAAATGTAATCCGTGGAGTCACACATGTAATCCGTGGAGTCACACATGTAATCCGTGGAGTCACAAATGTAATCCGTGGAGTCACAAATGTAATCAGTGGAGTCACAAATGTAATCCGGGGAGTCAAACATGTAATCCATGGAGTCACAAGTGTTGTCACATTCAGAAAAACATATTTGACCACTGTTGTGTTTGCAAAGCAAGAAATATTTTGTAATATGTTCCGTGTTAACCAGAAAAAACCTAACTTGCAGGTGGTGCAATTTTAAAATAATCATAAAACAACCAAATAGTTGTTGCTGTTTGTAATGATATAATGATGTAATGATGTAATTATGTTATGTAATTATCAGGAAGCCTAATTAGCCTTTTTTTCAACCACCACTTCAATCTAGATGTAATACTTATTTCCGTAGCCTAATTACTATTACAATATCCTATTTCTAAACAGGTTGAACTACACTTAAGCAATAAGGCCAGAGGGGTTTTGGTATATGGCCAATACGCCACGGCTAAGGGCTGTTCTTATGCACAATGCAAACCGGAGTGCCTGGATACAGCCCTTAGCCGTGGTACAGTATGCTGGTCATACAGTTGAAGTCGGAAGTTTACATACACCTTAGCCAAATACATTTTTAAACTCAGTTTTTCACAATTCCTGACATTTAATCCTAGTAAAAATTCCCTGTCTTGGGCCAGTTAGGATCACCTCTTTATTTTAAGAAAGTGAAATGTCAGAATAATAGTAGAGAGAATTATTTATTTCAGCTTTTATTTCTTTCATCACATTCCCAGTCGGACAGAAGTTWACATACACTCAATTAGTATTTGGTATCATTGCCTTTAAATTGTTAAACTTGGGTCAAATGTTTCGGGTAGCCTTCAACAAGCTTCCCACAATACGTTGGGTGAATTTTGGCCCATTCCTCCTGACAGAGCTGGTGTAACTGAGTCAGGTTTGTAGGCCTCCTTGCTCGCACATGCTTTTTCAGTTCTGCCCACAAATCTTCTATGGGATTCAAGTCAGGGCTTTGTGATGGCCACTCCAATACCTTGACTTTGTTGTCCTTAAGCCATTTTGCCACAACTTTGGAAGTATGCTTGGGGCCATTGTCCATTTGGAAGACTTCATTTGGGACCAAGCTTTAACTTCCTGACTGATGTCTTGAGATGTTGCTTCAATATATCCACATCATTTTCCGCCTCATGATGCCATCTATTTTGTGAAGTGCACCAGTCCCTCCTGCAGCAAAGCATCCCCACAACATGATGCTGCTTGGTTTCTGATGGTGGGATGGTGGTTGGGATGGTGTTCTTCAGCTTGCAAACCTCCCATCGTGTTTATACTTGCGTACTATTGTTTGTACAGATGAACGTGGAACCTTCAGGCATTTGGAAATTGCTCCCAAGGATGAACCAGACTTGTGGAGGTCAACAATTTTTTTTCTAAGGTATTGGCTGATTTCTTTCGATTTTCCCATGATGTCAAGCAAAGAGGCACTGAGTTTGAAGGTAGGCCTTGAAATACATCCACAGGTACACTACCAATTGACTAATAATGTCAATTAGCCTGTCAGAAGCTTCTAAAGCCATAACATCATTTTCTGGAATTGTCTAAGCTGTTTAAAGGCACAGTCAAGTTAGTGTATGTAAACTTCTGTCCCACTGGAATTGCGATACAGTGACTTATAAGTGAAACAATCTGTCTGTAAACAATTGTTGGAAAAATTACTTGTGCCATGCACAAAGTATATGTCCTAACCGACTTGCCAAAACTATAGTTTGTTAACAAGAAATTTGTGGAGTGGTTGAAAAACGAGTTTTAATGACTCCAACCTAAGTGTATGTAAATTTCCGACTTCAACTGTATACCACCAGTGGCGATTTCAGCATGTAAATCTTGGTGGGAAACTCAAAACAAATGTTTAGATGCATGCCAGCAAAGCCACTACACTACACAACACAACACTAAACAATACATTAATTGCACTATAACGGTGCCCACAAACCTACATAAAGCTGTCCCAACAGCAGAGCTTTCTTTTCAGCACCATGGAGTGAATCCTGACCACTGCTACACCTGGCTATCAGCAGAGCCTTGTCTGGCAGCAAAACAGTTCATTCAGCCTCATTTACTGCCTTTTTAAAAAACATAGTTGATATGGCTGACTTGCTTAAACAAATGTGGTTTCTCCTGACAATTGATATGTACAAGCTATGGCATAAGGGGACGACGAGCGGATTAGAGGCAATCTGTAATTTTCAATAAGACACTAATGAGCGAGCTAGGACGGACGTAGTCAATATAACTATTTGCACTTTTGAAATGTRCAGTGACAGAATTCAGAACATGGGCCATTCTTACAGTATTCTCCCTGTACACCAAGTCATTACCGTAGGATAAATAAAGGGAGCATATAAGCAGACTCTGAAAGCTCTTACAATATTCAATGTTTACATTTCTCAAAAAGCTATAGCCTACATGTGCACCACCAAGTCAGAACAGTAGGCTAAATTATGAGGGGAAAGGGGAACAACTTATTAGGGTAGTAACAGCTTACAACACAACATACACTTAGTATTACTTTCTTAACTACAGTATACATATCTCCCTGGCATAATACATAATTTATGCAGCAGCATACAATACATTTTTTGACTCTGTGCTCACTGTACTCTGTACTCAAGTGCTATGATCACTTGAACAGGAAGGTAGTGCGGAAGGTCCTTCTTGTGGGGATATTTTGTCATCWAACTTTGTCATCAAATTCTGTCATTCTCTGGATTTATGGTGCTTTCAAGACAACTGGGAACTCGGAAAAAAAGAAGGTTGAATCATGATGTCAGTGATCTTCAGGTCGGAGCTCTAGAAAGAGGCCAGAGTTCCCAAGTTGGAATTCCGAGTTGGATGACCATTCAAAACATATTTTTTGAGTCTGAGCTCTTTTTTTCCCCAGTTCCGAGTTATCCAGTTGTTTTGAAGGCGGCAGAAGCCATGCTGGTTTGACAGCATGGCCAATGTATTCAACCTTTTCTGTCCCATGGCATGTGAATATTTATCCCTTTAAGCTTGGGAAAGAGACCCTTAAACCCAGACATGGACCACACACCCACTCCACTGAATAGCAGGCTAGTGGTTTCTTTACAATGCTTGCAGTTAGCCACTGATTCTTTCCAAACCACTCATTGTTGAATTTGCAAATTCCAACTTGTTGTGTAATGTTGATGTCAAATGACCGATGAGCACTGATACGTTTTATCTATAATTTCTATTCATATGACAAGGATTGAAAAGAAAAGGATTTGCTGGTAGATTGTCGACGTGATTCATGATGATGACTAGATTAATAGCTAAGATGTATTTTGAAAGTATGATGTTGACACGACCAGTCCAATCAAAGCTACGGTAGATATTTAATTATTATTATTTTTTATTTTATTTAATCTTTATTTAACTTGGCAAGTCAGTTAAGAAGAACTTCTTATTTACAATGACGGCCTACCGGGGAACAGTGGGTTAACGACAGATTTTTACCTTGTCAGCTCGGAGATTCAATCCCACAACCTTTTGGTAACTGGCTCAACTCTCTAAAATATACGCTACACTGACATCTCTGCTCTCCTGCGTTTTACTCCTCACCTACCTTCAGTGC